>NC_135234.1:608446551-608651551 GCF_051348905.1 Ranitomeya variabilis
CTGTAATGTGAGACCAGCATGCCAGCTCCACTGAGGAATTCTTATGGCTTTGTGCTGGGAAAGCCAGTTTGCTGTCTAAACCCCTCATCCCCCCTCCCGCCTGATACCAGCTATAACGGGTACAGCAACTTCCGAACCGCATAGGATTCTTTTGTTCTTGAAAAGTTATGTATAATGGCACGGATCAGGGATAGAGATATAAGGGTTACATATTCCGAATGTCCACCGAGAAATCTATAACTCACTGAAAACGCTAGGATCTAAGCTGTTGTGAATTTGGTTTCTGGGCTCCCCCGGTGGTCACTGGTGGTACTGAACTTGTGTGCTTCATCGCCTCTGTTCACCTGTTTCCATCAGGATGTGGGAGTTTCTATTTAGCCTTGCTCCTCAGTCATTTCTATGCCGGCCAACAATGTTACCAGAAGCCTTTCTGTTGCATGCTCCTGCTCCTAGACTACTATCAGCTAAGTTGGACTTGTAGTCCTAAGTTTGTTTTGCATTTTTGTTCAAGTTCTCTGTGATTGTTTATTTCTGAGGCTGGAAGCTCTTGTGAGCTGGAATTGCCACTCTGGTGTCATGAGTTGATATTAGAGTCTTAAAGTAATTCCAGGATGGTGTTTTGAAAGGGTTTTCAGCTGACTGTGAAGTTCCCTTTTCTGTCTTCCTACTATCTAGTAAGCGGACCTCAATTTGCTAAACCTATCTTCATACTTTGTATGTCAATTTCCTCTGAAATCACCGACAATATATGTGGGGGCTACTGTCTGCCTTTTGGGGAAAATTTCTCTAGAGGTAAGCCAGGTCTGTATTTTCCTCTGCTAGGGTCAGTCAGTTCTCCGGCTGGCGCTGGGCGTCTAGGGATAAAACGTAGGCACGCTACCCGGCCACTGTTATTTGTGCGGTAGGTTTAGCTCACAGTCAGCTCGAGTTCCCATCTTCCAAGAGCTAGTCCTTTTTGTATGCTTTACTACGTTCTCTTGCCATTGAGAACCATGACACTAAGCCCAACGAAATACAAGGAACGGATTTCTCCGTAAGCGGGTCATATATCTACGCCATGTTTATACTGAAAAGAACCCCCAAGATGTGGTGAGTATCATGATCAATGTGTCGTTCGTCTCAGAGGTTCATACAGCGAGTTATGTGTTGTGAATTAGACTTTTTTGGCTCCCTCTTGTGGTCACTAGTGATATGACTCTGGGATTGTCTTTCCTCAGTTTGGCACCCACCTGGGTCGTTAGTCCAGGGGTGTTGCTATATAAACTTCCTGGATTCTCAGTCCAGTGCCTGGCATCGTTGTAATCAGTTCCTTTCTGTTTGCTCCTGTCTGCTGGTCCTGGATCTTGCAAAATTAAGCTAAGTCTTGCTTCCTTGTTTTTTGGTTATTTGCATTGCTATTATTTTTTGTCCAGCTTGTACTAAATGTGATTCCTGATTCTGCTGGAAGCTCTAGGGGGCTGGTGTTCTCCCCCCGGGCCGTTAGACGGTTCGGGGGTTCTTGAATATCCAGCGTGGAAATTTTGATAGGGTTTTTGCTGACCGTATAAGTCATCTTACTATATTCTGCTATTAGTCAGTGGGCCTCTCTTTGCTAAATATCTAGTTCATTCTTACGTTTGTCTTTTCTCCTTACCTCACCGTTATTATTTGTTGGGGGCTTGTATCCAACTTTTGGGGTCTTTTCTCTGGAGGCAAGAAAGGTCTATCTTTTCCCTTCTAGGGTTAGTTAGTTCTCCGGCTGGCGCGAGACGTCTAGAACCAACGTAGGCACGTTCCCCGGCTGCTGCTATTTGTGGTGCTAGGATTAGATATATGGTCAGCCCAGTTACCACTGCCCTATGAGCTGGTTTTTTGTGTTTGCAGACTTGGTATATATTTTTGAGACCCTCTGCCATTGGGGTCATAACAGTTATGTATAGAAATGGCTTGTCATAACTCTAAGAAAGGGGAGTATTCAGCCTCTGAGTGAGGTCACCACAGGGGGAGTGCCTTGGTTTTGGGCACTGAGATAAGTGAGTGAGATATCAGTCTTGACTAGTCTTTTGTCCCGGGTCTAGCTGCGAGACAGATCTGTAATGCATCTGGATGTATGCCCATCCCCCACAGCACATGGCCTGCCATGAGATGAAATGACAATCCCATTTTATTTGCAATTGTAATGTACATATGATACTTGTCTACTTTTATAATATCTTTTTATACTTCTGTAAATACTGCCTTTTGGGAGTAAAATATATAAAATTACTAGCTTCGTTTCTCCTTACTCTATAACGTACTGTCACGTCCTCTGAAGTGAATACGCTACTAATTTGGGTTGGCTCTGGACCAGTTATTAATAAAGGAATCGGAGCTGGTGGCAGCGGATTTGTCCTGTGCGTTTGGGAGACTTTGTAGCGACGGACGGCGTTGATAATTATTGTGCCCGCCTGAGTGGGAGTAGTTATATCGCCCTCGCTGCAGCGTGCCTATTAGCCAGTACAAAGTAATGCAGTCTTAGGTGCAGTACCCTGTCTGACCTGAGGGTAAGGGGGCGCCAGAGAGCAAGTTCCAAACCGGAACTGGGAAGTGGGATATAGATAAATCCTCTTCAGAAAAGAACTGGGCAACCACTCAACCCCGGTTTATGGCATATTAGTGTGAGCGGCGGGGATGATAAAGGTATCCTGGGATCCGTGACAGGGACTCATCAAAATGATTCAGTATGTCTTTGAAAATGTCTCTAACAGAGCAGTCATTACTCGGTTACAAATATAAGCTATAACTTTAACATATCTAGGGCACATTTCATTTACAGGGGTTTAGCAAGTTTAAATACAAGAGTTGACAATCATAAGAGTAAAAATAACTTTTTAATGTACATTGTCTTACAGAACTGCACAGTATCTGCAATCGGGCTGATCCAGGAGAGGTAAACAATTTTTTTTGTGGTATCCAATAAACTGTAAACGCTTTTTGTTTTCCTTACTACCGGCTGCTATATGCTGCTAAGCTAAGAGATTACTCCGTGCAACATGCTCACCGTCATCGATTTCCTCTGCTTGACAGGACCATGCTTTGCAAACAATAGCAGTGGTCAACAGAATTGCCTCTCTTCAGCCTAGTGATTTTTTTGCCCAGGCATCAAAGTAAAATGGCCAATGAATCGCAACACAAATTCAAGGCATTTACAATAATTCTGTGTATTACTGCAGAAATGTGTGATGTGTGTGAGGGGTGGCTGCGGTGATCCTGGTGGTCCTTTCATTAAACTATAGGTAAAGTGCGATACTTTACTTGATTTGTATGACTTTGCCTGCATTAGAAGTGTCAATGTTAGGAGTCTTTCACACATCCCTGTCTCAGGTATATGTGGTGACAGTTTTCACACATACCAGAGACACTGACCCGTAGACACATACAAATCTATGTTGCTGTGCACATGTCCGTCTGTTTCCACGGACTTTGTGTCCATGTGACCCACACAGACATGTCCGTTTTTTTACCAGCAGCATGGTTGGCAAAAGTTCCTGCACACGTGCACACTGGCATGTCATCCATGTGACACGTCCCAGCACCTGAGAAGAAGTGGTACAGTCCAGGGCCGTATTTGCCACTAGGCACTCGAGGGCACGTGCCTAGGGCGGGGACGATGCGGGGGGCGGCACCTGAGCAAGCGAGCAAGGTTTTGTTTTTTTTTGTTTTTTTTTACCCCACCTCCCGACCGCCCCCCCCCCCGGGACCAGCCTCCCACCCACCCTCCGACCGCCGCCCCCCCGCCCTCCTTGAAGACAATACTCACCTTGCTCCAGCGATGCCTGGTCTCAGCTTCTGTAGCGCGTCCTGAGTGAGCGGTCATGTGGTACCGCTCATTAAGGCTCATGAATATGCGCATATTCATGAGCCTTAATGAGAGCGGTATCACGTGACCGCTCACGCAGGAAGAAGGAGCTGCGAGCCTGCGCCTGTGCGCCGGGAGTCGGGACAGAGAGCCGGAGGGATGTCGCCGTCGGCGCGCCCGCTTGGTGTGAGACAGCTGACAGGTGAGTATGAGGGACAGAGGACAGGGGGGATTGAAGGAGGACGGTAAGCCGCCCGTGCCATGGGAGAAGGAGCGGGGAGCGGAGGGGGGTGGTGGAGTGATGAGCCATGCATGGAGGGGGGAGTGATGAGCCATGCATGGGGGGGGGAGGGGGGAGTGATGAGCCATGCATGGGGGGGGTGGGGGGAGTGATGAGCCATGCATGGGAGGGGGGAGTGATGAGCCATGCATGGAGGGGGGAGTGATGAGCCATGCATGGGGGGGGAGGGGGGAGTGATGAACCATGCATGGGGGGGAGTGATGAGCCATGCATGGGGGGGAGGGGGGAGTGATGAGCCATGCATGGGGGGGAGGGGGGAGTGATGAGCCATGCATGGGGGGGGAGGAGTGATGAGCCATGCATGGGGGGAGTGATGAGCCATGCATGGGGGGGGAGAGTGATGAGCCATGCATGGGGGGGAGAGTGATGAGCCATGCATGGGGGGGGGAGTGATGACCCATGCATAGGGGGAATATGAGTCATGCATACAAGAGGTGGGGGGGGTTATAAGCCATGCATACAGCCAGGGGGGCGGGGGGGCGGATATGAGCCATGCATACGGGGGGGGGGGGGTTTATGAGCCATGCATACAGCCAGGGGGGCGGGGGGGGGGGGGCGGATATGAGCCATGCATACAGGGGGGGGGAATTATGAGCCATGCATACAGGAGGTGGGGGGGAATTATGAGCCATGCATAGGGGGATATGAGCCATGCATACAGGGGAGGGGGGGTGGAGAGATGAGCCATGCATAGGGGGGAATATGAGTCATGCATACAAGAGGTGGGGGGGATATGAGCCATGCATACAGGGGGCGGGGGGGGGGGTGGATATGAGCCATGCATACAGGGGGGGAATTATGAGCCATGCATACAGGAGGTGGGGGGGAATTATGAGCCATGCATATGGGGATATGAGCCATGCATACGGGGGGGGGAATTATGAGCCATGCATACGCGGGGGGATATGAGCCATGCATATGGGATGGGAGGAAGGTGAGCCATGCATACAAGATGGGAGGGGGTCATTATACACTATTGAGCATCATATGGGGTCATTATACAGTATGGAGCATCATGTGGGGTCATTATACAGTATGGAGCATCATGTAGGGTCATTATACAGTATGGAGCATCATGTGGGGTCATTATACAGTATGGAGCATCATTTGTGGCCAATATACAGTATGGAGCATCATGTGTGGCCAATATACAGTATGGAGCATCATGTGCGGTCATTATACAGTATGGAGCATCATGTGCGGTCATTATACAGTATGGAGCATCATGTGCGGTCATTATACAGTATGGAGCATCATGTGCGGTCATTATACAGTATGGAGCATCATGTGCGGTCATTATACAGTGTGGAGCATCATGTGCGGTCATTATACAGTGTGGAGCATCATGTGCGGTCATTATACAGTGTGGAGCATCATGTGCGGTCATTATACAGTGTGGAGCATCATGTGCGGTCATTATACAGTGTGGAGCATCATGTGCGGTCATTATACAGTGTGGAGCATCATGTGCGGTCATTATACAGTGTATGGAGCATCATGTGCGGTCATTATACAGTGTATGGAGCATCATGTGCGGTCATTATACAGTGTATGGAGCATCATGTGCGGTCATTATACAGTGTATGGAGCATCATGTGCGGTCATTATACAGTGTATGGAGCATCATGTGCGGTCATTATACAGTGTATGGAGCATCATGTGCGGTCATTATACAGTGTATGGAGCATCATGTGCGGTCATTATACAGTGTATGGAGCATCATGTGCGGTCATTATACAGTGTATGGAGCATCATGTGCGGTCATTATACAGTGTATGGAGCATCATGTGCGGTCATTATACAGTGTGGAGCATCATGTGCGGTCATTATACAGTGTGGAGCATCATGTGCGGTCATTATACAGAGTGTGGAGCATCATGTGCGGTCATTATACAGTGTATGGAGCATCATGTGCGGTCATTATACAGTGTATGGAGCATCATGTGCGGTCATTATACAGTGTATGGAGCATCATGTGCGGTCATTATACAGTGTATGGAGCATCATGTGCGGTCATTATACAGTGTATGGAGCATCATGTGCGGTCATTATACAGTGTATGGAGCATCATGTGCGGTCATTATACAGTGTATGGAGCATCATGTGCGGTCATTATACAGTGTATGGAGCATCATGTGCGGTCATTATACAGTATGGAGCATCATGTGCGGTCATTATACAGTATGGAGCATCATGTGCGGTCATTATACAGTATGGAGCATCATGTGCGGTCATTATACAGTATGGAGCATCATGTGCGGTCATTATACAGTTTATGGAGCATCATGTGCGGTCATTATACAGTGTATGGAGCATCATGTGCGGTCATTATACAGTGTATGGAGCATCATGTGCGGTCATTATACAGTGTATGGAGCATCATGTGCGGTCATTATACAGTATGGAGCATCATGTGCGGTCATTATACAGTATGGAGCATCATGTGCGGTCATTATACAGTATGGAGCATCATGTGCGGTCATTATACAGTGTATGGAGCATCATGTGCGGTCATTATACAGTGTATGGAGCATCATGTGCGGTCATTATACAGTATGGAGCATCATGTGCGGTCATTATACAGTATGGAGCATCATGTGCGGTCATTATACAGTATGGAGCATCATGTGCGGTCATTATACAGTTTATGGAGCATCATGTGCGGTCATTATACAGTGTATGGAGCATCATGTGCGGTCATTATACAGTGTATGGAGCATCATGTGCGGTCATTATACAGTGTATGGAGCATCATGTGCGGTCATTATACAGTATGGAGCATCATGTGCGGTCATTATACAGTATGGAGCATCATGTGCGGTCATTATACAGTATGGAGCATCATGTGCGGTCATTATACAGTGTATGGAGCATCATGTGCGGTCATTATACAGTGTATGGAGCATCATGTGCGGTCATTATACAGTATGGAGCATCATGTGCGGTCATTATACAGTATGGAGCATCATGTGCGGTCATTATACAGTATGGAGCATCATGTGCGGTCATTATACAGTGTATGGAGCATCATGTGCGGTCATTATACAGTGTATGGAGCATCATGTGCGGTCATTATACAGTGTATGGAGCATCATGTGCGGTCATTATACAGTGTATGGAGCATCATGTGCGGTCATTATACAGTGTATGGAGCATCATGTGCGGTCATTATACAGTGTATGGAGCATCATGTGCGGTCATTATACAGTGTATGGAGCATCATGTGCGGTCATTATACAGTATGGAGCATCATGTGCGGTCATTATACAGTATGGAGCATCATGTGCGGTCATTATACAGTATGGAGCATCATGTGCGGTCATTATACAGTGTATGGAGCATCATGTGCGGTCATTATACAGTGTATGGAGCATCATGTGCGGTCATTATACAGTGTATGGAGCATCATGTGCGGTCATTATACAGTATGGAGCATCATGTGCGGTCATTATACAGTATGGAGCATCATGTGCGGTCATTATACAGTGTATGGAGCATCATGTGCGGTCATTATACAGTGTATGGAGCATCATGTGCGGTCATTATACAGTATGGAGCATCATGTGCGGTCATTATACAGTATGGAGCATCATGTGCGGTCATTATACAGTATGGAGCATCATGTGTGGCCATATTTTTTTGGTTATAATTATTGTATATGAAACAGTTGTGATCAGCAGTGCTAAATGGGTGTGGTTGGGACTTGGATATGGGTGTGACTAGTTGTGAAATGGGTGTGGTCAGAGGCGTGGCCTAAAATTTGCCGCGGCGCACTATGTGCGCCGCAACCTTTATACCTCTTTCCCTTCAAGAGTTGGGAGGTATGGTACCGCATTTGCCAGATCACAGCAAGTGCCACAAATCCCATAGGGAATGAATGAAGCCAAACGCAGTGTTGCCGTAAGTGGTCCGTTACGCGGCAGATGCGAAAAAACTGCCCGATCTGCTGCAAAAGGCTATTTTCACATCAGCGATTCTTGCCAAAGTCACTGCCGATAGTGTCATACTCACCAATGGGGGAGGCAGCACTAAAAGTGCCTAGGGCAGCAGAAACTCTAAATACGGCCCTGGTACAGTAAGAGCTGTTCCCCAGCGCAGGGTGCTGAAGGGGGCTCTCATCATTCTCCTCTGCTCTGCCAGCAATCAACGCGAATAGGGAAGAATGATGAGAGTTGTATTCAAGTGAGAACAATGACAGCAGCCATCAGCCTACACCTGCTGCCGCTAGTAACATTGACAGCAGGCGCTGCTGATGAGAGTATTCCTCACCCGACACTTGTGCTATAAATAAATAAATGAAAAATCTGGCGTGGGTTCCCCTGTATTTTCTATAACCAATCAAGCAAAATTCACAGCTGTGGCGGCAACCCTCAGCTGTCAGCTTTAGCAAGGCTGGTTATCAAGAATAGAGGGTTCCCCACAAATTTCTCACCATGATCTAAGGTGAAGTCACTGACCTTGACTGTGGTGACCTCATCACTGACTTTTTCCCACGGTGCTGAGGTCACCGCAATTCAGCCCTGCTGGGAACGCAGCCTCAGTGACAAAAGCTAACCTCGATGATGTCACCACTGGTCAATGATGCTACTCTCGCAGCAGCTCATTCATCATTAGTTCTCCATCTGGTCTGTCGCATATTGGCACCATCCAGGTTGAAAATTATTAATCCCCCAGACATGGATTACGGCGTGGGACAGGTGTGATTTTGTGTCTTTTTTTATTTTAGTTTTATTACAGGAGACTGTGGAATAGGCGTTTGGGGAGTATAACTGTGTTTGTAATTTTTAAATAAAATGGAAATGTTGTGTTTTATTTCTAATAAAAGACTATCTTCTGGCTGTGTTTTTATTTACCAGATAAGTGTAGGATTATTAATGAATATGTGTCTATTAGATGCCTATCCATTACTAAGCCGTGGGCTTGATGTCATCTGACCAGTTGACAATACAAAGGTGACATCAACCCCACAAATATGAACCCCACTTTCCACCTCTAAAGGGCAAGTGGGAAGAGCCGGGCAAAGCATCAGAATTGACATATCTAATAGAAGTGCATTTTCTGGGAAGCTGCGGGGTGCTATTTTTAATTTGTGGGGTCAATATCCATGGCCTCTTACCAGCCTGAGAATACCAGCCCCCTGCTGTCAGCTTTAGCAAGGCTGGTTGTCAAAAATGGGGGGGACGCTACTCCTTTTTTAAAATTATTTTATTAAAATAATTTTAAAAAAACAGCGTGGGGACCCCTCTTTTCTTTATAACCAGCCTTGCTAATGCTGTCAGCTGAGGGTTGCAGCCCCCAGCTGTGAGTTTTGCCTGGCTGGTTATAGAAAATACTGGGGAACCCACGCCGGATTATTCATTTATTTATTTATTTATAGCGCTGGCAGCGGTGTGAAATACTCCCATCAGCCGCTCCTTCTGTCACTGTTATTAGAGTCCCATTATCTGCCGCTTGCACTCATTGTTCTCACTTGAATACAACTCTCATCATTCTCCTCTGCTCATGCTGATCGCTGGCAGAGCAGGGGAGAATGACGAGAGCCGTCTTCAGCACCCTGCGCCGGGGAGCAGCGCTTACTGTACCACTTTTTTCCTAGCGCCCGTCCGTGTGGTACTGATGCGGCACACGGTTACCACACATGTGCCGCAAGTATAGTATTACACACATGGACTCTGTCACCGTTTTTTTTTCCGGTACCTGAAAAAAGCAGCCGGGTGAAACTGGCCTTAGACTGTGTATATGTGTGGCAGCTATCCTTGAACATACCATATGTAATTAACCTTGGAATTAGGATTCACCACTGTCTTATTTACTTGATCTTCCTCTTTAAATGCCTCATACATAGCATTTGTACATGTTGTATAATACAGCCTTTTTTTTAAAGTGTACTTAAAGGGAACCTGTCACCCCGTTTTTTAAAGATGAGATAAAAATAGCTTTAAATAGGGGCAGAGCTGTGCTTTACATTAGTGTCTTTTTGTGCCTTTATTCCCCACCTATGCTGCCGAAATACCTTTGTAAAGTTGCCGTTTTGGGCTGTCACTCACGCTGGTCTGGTCATATGGGCGTTGTGAAATTGCGGTTCCTCCCCCCTGCTCCTCGGCGTGTCTGACGTAAATTCGATCTGTGAATCGCACAGATCGCGCTCTTTCTTTGCAGTTGCGCAGTGAATTCGCCTCTTGCGCCTGCGCATTATGCTTTGCCCAACTGTGGGCATAGCATACTTTACATCACTTCGCATGCGCGGGTCGTCACTTTAACCTGGGTGCCCCGGAAGTGATCATATGCGCATAGTGTTTATCTGGATGCCGGTAAAATTTTCTCTGCCCGAACTGCGAGCGTAAGTTTGGTGCCAAAATCGCTTACCTACCGATCTATCTATCTATCTATCTATCTATCTATCTATCTATCTATCTATCTATCTATAAACTTCACAAAAACAGGCAGCTCTCCATATTCTTTGGGTCAATATGCAGGTGTTTATTGTGCCCACATCTCCATGCAACGTTTCGGCTCTAGCTGAGCCTTTCTCAAGCAGTGCACAAACCTCTTTACAGCATATATATAGGGACTGGACAAAACCCCATCATCCCCTAAATCCAGCCAATTAGTGAATCCCATTAATTTGCAAGTAATTACATTTCATCTACATGTGCATTGGTGCCAGCGGTGTACTATTAAAGATACATAAAACAACTCCTTCATACAATTAGCTAACATACCTTAGGAGAGACATATCACTCATGGAGGAAGCAGCGTGTTATCGGCGTACTCAAAGCGCTACTGCGCATGTCAGAGCACTTCTATGTACATAGTGACCACATGTTAGGTGGGGGGCCAATAGGAGCCCTAGTGTCTATATGACGTCACGCGCGTGCGCAGTAGCGCTCAGGCTATCCATCTTGGATAAGGAATAGACTGGCTTCGTTAGCCCACTGCGCATGCGCCGTAGCGCCAGTAGTTGCGATCTCATTAGAGATCATGCAATGATCACAGCGTCGCTTTAGAAGCGGTATGGATAGGAAGGTGCCTATGGACATTTTGCTAGTAACAGCGAAGTATTGAAGAGACACCATTAGTTTGGCAGCAAATTATCTCATAGTGTCCTAAAGATCATATCTATATATCAAAATTTGCAGAGCATTTCATACTTATTAAAAGACACATGGTATTATCAAAATTTGCGGAGAATTCCATACTTATTAAAAAAAAAAAAAAAAATGGTATTATCAGTTAACCACCTAAGCATTCACAGGAGCAACCCCGCTCCTTATATGCCATATGGACTCATATATACTGTGTCCAATCCTGCTATGAATTACCAAGGAGTGTCTTAATTCAGACCCCCACCTGGCACTCATACAGTGTCTCGAGGGTGCCCCTCACCCCTCCGGACAAGGCGCCTCCACACATGACCTCTGTATTGCAGTAGCACAGTAGTCCTGGCTAATATGAACAAAATGTGGTTTCATCTACTGAGATTGACCAATGTACATATTACACCTAACCCTTTATGGCCATAGCATCAATAATAACTAAAAAATTATAAAGGACAAACAGGGAAATTTTAATAATTTATTAGTTGGCCTCCCACCATCCTTGTGCATATTACAGAATATTCTCAAAAAAAGTATATAAATATCTAGCATAAATGTGTGTGTTTCTTAGACAAATTATTCCTCCAGGATATATGTCTCTCCAATCAGGGTCTTCAATTACATTAGACAGCAACAGTACCTGGACAAAACATATACAGAATAAAATTAGGAACATACTTATACAAAGTATTCCCAAAGATAAAAATACCAAACTTTTAATTATACAGTACTAATGTAGGAACGTTCTCTTATATAATTGCATGTAATTTAAAATCTACATTAAGGCCCATTGGCCTAAGTGTGTTCAGTTTATAGATCCACATCATTTCTCTTTTGCGGAGGATCAGCTCCCTATCACCCCCCCCTCCTATTAACTGGTACTCTATCAATTATTTTAAACTAGCTATTGAACCCGTTCTACGCCCGGGTGGCGAGCATTTATATTGGTATATGGTCTCCATCCTGGTATGTGCTGCTCCCATCTTGCTCTCCCATCCTATCTTGTGCTGCTCCATCCTGCGCCCCCATCCTGTCATGTGCTGCTCCACCGTGTCATGTGCTGCTCCATCCTGCATCCCCATCCTGTCATGTGCTGCTCCACCGTGTCATGTGCTGCTCCATCCTGCGCCCCATCCTGTCATGTGCTGCTCCACCGTGTCATGTGCTGCTCCATCCTGCATCCCCATCCTGTCATGTGCTCCCATCCTGCGCCCCCATCCTATCACGTGCTGCTCCATCGGGCGGCTGTGCGGAGTGCGGGCGGCTGTGCGGAGTGCGGGCGGCTGTGCTGAGTGCGGGCGGCTGTGCTGAGTGCGGGCGGCTGTGCTGAGTGCGGGCGGCTGTGCTGAGTGCGGGCGGCTGTGCTGAGTGCGGGCGGCTGTGCTGAGTGCGGGCGGCTGTGCTGAGTGCGGGCGGCTGTGCTGAGTGCGGGCGGCTGTGCTGAGTGCGGGCGGCTGTGCTGAGTGCGGGCGGCTGTGCGTGGCGCTGCTGGGTACGGGCGGCTGTGGGTGGCTGTGCTGGGTGCGGTGGCTGTGCTGGGTGCAGCGGCTGTGTGTGGCTGTGGGCGGCGGCTGTGGGCGGCTGTGCTGGGTGCGGCGGCTGTGCTGGGTGCGGCGGCTGTGCGTGGCTGTGCTGGGTGCGGCGGCTGTGCTGGGTGCGGTGGCTGTGGGTGGCTGTGCGTGGCTGTGCTGGGTGCAGCGGCTGTGCGTGGCTCTAGGCGGCTGTGCGTGGCTGTGGGCGGCTGTGCGTGGCTGTGCTGGGTGCGGCGGCTGTGGACGGCTGTGCTGGGTGCGGTGGCTGTGCTGGGTGCGGCGGCTGTGCGTGGCTGTGCTGGGTGCGGCGGCTGTGCTGGGTGCGGCGGCTGTGCTGGGTGCGGCGGCTGTGCTGGGTGCGGCGGCTGTGCGTGGCTGTAGGCGGCTGTGCGTGGCTGTGGGCGGCTGTGCTGAGTGCGGGCGGCTGTATGTGGTGCGGCTGTGCGTGGCTGTGCTGGGTGCGGGCGGCTGTGAGTGGCTGTGCTGGGTGCGGCGGCTGTGGACGGCTGTGCTGGGTGTGGCGGCTGTGCTGGGTGCGGCGGCTGTGCTGGGTGCGGCGGCTGTGCTGGGTGCGGCGGCTGTAGGTGGCTATGTGTGGCTGTAGGCGGCTGTGCGTGGCTGTGCTGGGTGCGGCGGCTGTGGACGGCTGTGCTGGGTGCGGTGGCTGTGCTGGGTGCGGTGGCTGTGCTGGGTGCGGCGGCTGTGTGTGGCTATGGGCGGCTGTGCGTAGCTGTGGGCGGCTGTGCGTGGCTGTGCTGGGTGCGGCGGCTGTGCTCGGTGCGGCGGCTGTGCTGGGTGCGGCGGCTGTGCGTGGCTGTGCTGGGTGCGGTGGCTGTGGTGGGTGCGGCGGCTGTGGGTGGCTGTGCTGGGTGCGGCGGCTGTACTGGGTGCGGTGGCTGTGGGCGGCTGTGTGTGGCTGTGGGCGGCTGTGCGTGGCTGTGCGTGGCAGTGCTGGGTGCGGCGGCTGTGGACGGCTGTGCTGAGTGCGGCAGCTGTGCTGGGTGCGGCGGCTGTGGGTGGCTGTGCTGGGTGCGGCGGCTGTGCTGGGTGCGGCGGCTGTGCGTGGCTGTGGGCGGCTGTGCGTGGCTGTGGGCGGCTGTGCGTGGCTGTGCTGGGTGCGGCGGCTGTGCTGGGTGCGGCGGCTGTGCGTGGCTGTGCTGGGTGCGGCGGCTGTGCTGGGTGCGGTGGCTGTGCGTGGCTGTAGGCGCCTGTGCGTGGCTGTGGGCGGCTGTGCGTGGCTGTGCTGGGTGCAGCGGCTGTGCGTGGCTGTAGGCGGCTGTGCTGGGTGCGGCGGCTGTGCGTGGTTGTGCTGGGTGCTGTGGCTGTGGTGGGTGCGGCGGCTGTGGGTGGCTGCGTGGCTGTGGGCGGCTGTGCGTGGCAGTGCTGGGTGCGGCGGCTGTGGACGGCTGTGCTGAGTGCGGCAGCTGTGCTGGGTGCGGCGGCTGTGGGTGGCTGTGCTGGGTGCGGCGGCTGTGCTGGGTGCGGCGGCTGTGCGTGGCTGTGGGCGGCTGTGCGTGGCTGTGCTGGGTGCGGCGGCTGTGCTGGGTGCGGCGGCTGTGCGTGGCTGTGCTGGGTGCGGCGGCTGTGCTGGGTGCGGTGGCTGTGCATGGCTGTAGGCGCCTGTGCGTGGCTGTGGGCGGCTGTGCGTGGCTGTGCTGGGTGCGGCGGCTGTGCGTGGCTGTGCTGGGTGCGGTGGCTGTGGTGGGTGCGGCGGCTGTGGGTGGCTGTGCTGGGTGCGGCGGCTGTACTGGGTGCGGTGGCTGTGGGCGGCTGTGTGTGGCTGTGGGCGGCTGTGCGTGGCTGTGGGCGGCTGTGCGTGGCAGTGCTGGGTGCGGCAGCTGTGGACGGCTGTGCTGAGTGCGGCAGCTGTGCTGGGTGCGGCGGCTGTGGGTGGCTGTGCTGGGTGCGGCGGCTGTGCTGGGTGCGGCGGCTGTGCGTGGCTGTGGGCGGCTGTGCGTGGCTGTGCTGGGTGCGGCGGCTGTGCTGGGTGCGGCGGCTGTGCGTGGCTGTGCTGGGTGCGGCGGCTGTGCTGGGTGCGGTGGCTGTGCGTGGCTGTAGGCGCCTGTGCGTGGCTGTGGGCGGCTGTGCGTGGCTGTGCTGGGTGCAGCGGCTGTGCGTGGCTGTAGGCGGCTGTGCTGGGTGCGGCGGCTGTGCGTGGTTGTGCTGGGTGCTGTGGCTGTGGTGGGTGCGGCGGCTGTGGGTGGCTGTGCTGGGTGCGGCGGCTGTACTGGGTGCGGCGGCTGTACTGGGTGCGGCGGCTGTGGGCGGCTGTGTGTGGCTGTGGGCGGCGGCGGCTGTGCTGGGTGCGGCGGCTGTGCGTGGCTGTGGTGGGTGCGGAGGCTGTGGACATAAGTGGCGTAAGTAACAAATAGCTGTGGCATGAAGTGCCACAGCCTCATGGCACAGCAATTTGTTACTTGCGGAGGGTGAGTATACTTACCTGTCCCGTTCCACCGACGCCATTCCGGGCCATGAATATCCCCCTGCTCCCGGAATCGGCGCCTGCGCAGTCCGCGCTTTCCGGCGCCATTTTCTTGAAGACACATTGCAGTGTGTCTTCAAGAAAATGGCGCCGGAAAGCGCGGACTGCGCAGGCGCCTTTTCCGGCACCAGGAGGACAGATTTTCTGTGTCCTCCTGGTGCCGGAAAAGGCGCCTGCGCAGTCCGCGCTTTCCGGCGCCATTTTCTTGAAGACACACTGCAATGTGTCTTCAAGAAAATGGCGCCGGAAAGCGCGGACTGCGCAGGCGCCGATTCCGGGAGCAGGGGGATATTCATGGCCCGGAATGGCGTCGGTGGAACGGGACAGGTAAGTATACTCACCCTCCGCCTCCTGGCTCGTCCCTGTTTCTCTGTTGGAGATCGCGGTGTGCGTTCAGCGCTTACGCATACCGCGATCTCCTGGGAGTGTCGCTCTGTGGGGTCCAGACTGCGCCGGCGCTTGCGCTTGCGCAGTCTATAAAGGCTTCGGACAGAGTGACGCTCCCAGCGTTATATTATAGATTTTAAGTCCTTTTCCGAATGATTGCATTCCACAAAATGTTTAGGGACCGGGAGATCGGTCCTCTTTTTCCTAATAGAATATCAGTGTTGGTTCATTCGTACTTTAAACTCACACGTCGTTTCCCCGACGTACCACAACTTACAAGGACACATCAAGAGATACACTACATAATCTGAGCTGCATGTCAAATAATGTTTAATGTCATATTTTTTCTTTGTTTTTGGATGTTCAAACGTTGCTCCCTTCACTATAGAGGTGCAGTTCACACAATTTAAACATGGGAAACAACCAGTTTTTTCTAGGCCTGTTATGGATAACTAGCTATTGAACCCGTTCTACGCCCGGGTGGCGAGCATTTATATTGGAATATGGTCTCCATCCTGGTATGTGCTGCTCCTATCCTGTCATATGCTGCTCCATCCTGCGCCCCCATCCTGTCATGTGCTGCTCCACCGTGTCATGTGCTGCTCCATCCTGAGCCCCCATCCTGTCATGTGCTGCTCCACCGTGTCATGTGCTGCTCCATCCTGCATCCCCATCCTGTCATGTGCTGCTCCACCGTGTCATGTGCTGCTCCATCCTGCGCCCCCATCCTGTCATGTGCTGCTCCACCGTGTCATGTGCTGCTCCATCCTCATCCCCATCCTGTCATGTGCTCCCATCCTGCGCCCCCATCCTATCACGTGCTGCTCCATCCTGCGCCCCCATCAGTGCGGGCGGCTGTGCTGAGTGCGGGCGGCTGTGCTGAGTGCGGGCGGCTGTATGTGGCTGTGCTGAGTGCGGGCGGCTGTATGTGACGTGGCTGTGCTGGGTGCGGGCGGCTGTGCTGGGTGCGGCAGCTGTGGACGGCTGTGCTGGGTGCGGTGGCTGTGCTGGGTGCAGCGGCTGTGCTGGGTGCAGCGGCTGTGCGTGGCTGTAGGCGGCTGTGCGTGGCTGTGGGAGGCTGTGCTGGGTGCGGCGGCTGTGCGTGGCTGTGGGCGGCTGTGCTGGGTGCGGCGGCTGTGCTGGGTGCGGTGGCTGTGCTGGGTGCGGCGGCTGTCCGTGGCTGTAGGCGGCTGTGCGTGGCTGTGCTGGGTGCGGAGGCTGTGCATGGCTGTGCTGGGTGCGGCGGCTGTGCTGGGTGCGGCGGATGTGCTGGGTGCGGCGGCTGTGCTGGGTGCGGCGGATGTGCTGGGTGCGGCGGATGTGCTGGGTGCGGCGGATGTGGGTGGCTGTGCTGGGTGCAGCGGTTGTGCGTGGCTGTGGGCGGCTGTGCTGGGTGCGGCGGCTGTGGGCGGCTGTGCGTGGCTGTGCTGGGTGCGGATGCTGTGCGTGGCTGTGGGCGGCTGTGCGTGGCTGTGGGCGGCTGTGCTGGGTGCGGCGGCTGTGCTGGGTGCGGCGGCTGTCCGTGGCTGTGGGCGGCTGTGCGTGGCTGTGGGAGGCTGTGCGTGGCTGTAGGCGGCTGTGCGTGGCTGTGGCGGCTGTGCATGGCTGTGCTGGGTGCGGCGGATGTGCTGGGTGCGGCGGCTGTGGGTGGCTGTGCTGGGTGCGGCGGCTGTGCGTAGCTGTGGGCTGTGCGTGGCTGTGGGCGGCTGTGCTGGGTGCGGCGGCTGTGCTGGGTGCGGCGGCTGTGCGTGGCTATGGGTGGCTGTACGTGGCTGTGGGCGGCTGTGCTGGGTGCGGCGGCTGTGCGTGGCTGTGGTCGGCTGTGCTGGGTGCGGCTGAGGGTGGCTGTGGGCGGCTGTGCGTGGCTGTGGGCGGCTGTGCTGGGTGCGGCGGCTGTGGTCGGCTGTGCTGGGTGCGGCGGCTGTGCGTGGCTGTGGGCGGCTGTGCTGGGTGCGGCGGCTGTGCGTGGCTGTGGTCGGCTGTGCTGGGTGCGGCGGCTGTGCGTGGCTGTGGGCGGCTGTGCGAGGCTGTGCGTGGCTGTAGGCGGCTGTGCGTGGCTGTAGGCGGCTGTGCATGGCTGTGCTGGGTGCGGCGGATGTGCTGGGTGCGGCGGCTGTGCTGGGTGCGGCGGCTGTGGGTGGCTGTGGGCGGCTGTGCTGGGTGCGGCGGCTGTGCGTGGCTGTGGGCGGCTGTGCTGGGTGCGGCGGCTGTGCGTGGCTGTGGTCGGCTGTGCTGGGTGCGGCGGCTGTGCGTGGCTGTGGGCGGCTGTGCTGGGTGCGGCGGCTGTGCTGGGTGCGGCGGCTGTCCGTGGCTGTGGGCGGCTGTGCGTGGCTGTGGGAGGCTGTGCGTGGCTGTGGCGGCTGTGCATGGCTGTGCTGGGTGCGGCGGATGTGCTGGGTGCGGCGGCTGTGCTGGGTGCGGCGGCTGTGGGTGGCTGTGCTGGGTGCGGCGGCTGTGCGTGGCTGTGGGCTGTGCGTGGCTGTGGGCGGCTGTGCTGGGTGCGGCGGCTGTGCTGGGTGCGGCGGCTGTGTGTGGCTATGGGTGGCTGTACGTGGCTGTGGGCGGCTGCTGGGTGCGGCGGCTGTGCGTGGCTGTGGTCGGCTGTGCTGGGTGCGGCGGCTGTGCGTGGCTATGGGTGGCTGTGCGTGGCTGTGGGCAGCTGTGCTGGGTGCGGCGGCTGTGCGTGGCTGTGGGCGCCTGTGCGTGGCTGTGGGCGGCTATGGTCGGCTGTGCTGGGTGCGGCGGCTGTGCTGGGCGCGGCGGCTGTGCTGGGTGCGGCCATTTTCTTGGTCCTGCTCCCGGAGTCGGCGCCTGCGCAGTCCGCGCTTTCCGGCGCCATTTTCTTGAAGACACTGCAATGTGTCTTCAAGAAAATGGCGCCAGAAAGCGCGGACTGCGCAGGCGCCGATTCCGGGAGCAGGGGGACAGTCACGGCCCGGAAGCGCGTCGGTGGAACGGGTCAGGTAAGTATACTCACCCTCCGCCTCCTGGCTCGTCCCTGCTTGTCCGGTGGAGATCGCGGTGTGCGTTCAGCGCTTACGCATACCGCGATCTCCTGGGAGCGTCGCTCTGTGCGGTCCAGACTGCGCCGGCGCTTGCGCTTGCGCAGTCTATAGAGGCTTCGGACAGAGTGACGCTCCCAGCGTTATATTATAGATTGTCTGCTCTTTTTTCTCGGACCAATATCGGACTTAACCAAAAAATCTTTTATATTCTTGTTACGTCTATAAGAGTATAATGGCGGTAATTGCAATTCCTTTATGCCAGGCAAGCATCTGCCAAGCATGCCCCAATGTTTGCTAATCACATTAGCTACCTCCCTACTCTCCTCACCATATGTAGTAACGAATGGGACTCTTATTTGTTTCCTCTCGCGTCTATTATTTATCTTTTTATGGATAAGTTCCATCCTATTCTCCTTTAATACCTTATTTTTAGTTGTTTCCAATAATTGCATAGGATAGCCCCTAACCAAAATTGTTTTTTATCTATCTATCTATCTATCTATCTACTATCTATCGTTCTTTCTATCTATCTATCTATCTATCGATCTTTCTATCTATTATCTATTTATCTATCGTTCTATCGATCTATCTATCGATCTATCTATCTACACTGTGTTCCAAATTATTATGCAAATTGGATTTAAGTATCTTAAAGATTTAATTGTTTTGTTTTTCAAATAAACTTGTGGATGGTATTGTGTCTCAGGGCTCAGTGAATCACTGAAATCAATCTTAAACACATGTGATAATTAGTTTTCCAGGTGATTCTAATTAAAGGAAAACTACTCAAAAATGATGTTCCACATTATTATGCAGGTCACAGGTTTCACGCAATATGGGAAATAAAAAGGATCTCTCTGCTGCTGAAAAGCGTCCAATGCCTTGGACAAGGTATGAAAAAATTTGATATTTCACGAAAACTTAAGAGTGATCATCATACTCTGATGAGATTTGTGACTGAAACAGAGCACAGACAGAGTTCATGCAAATAAAGGCATAATGAGGAAGTTTTCTGGCAGACAAATTCATTGGATTAAGAGAGCAGCTGCCAAAATACCATTACAAAGCAGCAAACAGTTATTTGAAGCTGCTGGTGCCTCTGGAGTTCCTCAAACCTCAAGGTGTAGGATCCTTCAAAGGCTTGCTGTGGTGCATAAACCTACTATTCGGCCACCCCTAAACAGTGTTCACAAGCAGAAACGATTGCAGTGGGCTCAGACATACATGAAGACTAATTTCCAAACAGTCTTGTTTACTGATGAGTGTCGAGCATCTCTGGACGGTCCAGATGGATGGAGTAGTGGATGGTTGGTGGATGGCCACCATGTCCCAACAAGGCTGCGACGTCAGCAAGGACGTGGAGGAGTCATGTTTTGGGCTGGAATCATGGGGAACCAGCTGGTAGGGCCCTTTAAGGTTCCTGAAGGTGTGAAAATGACCTCAGCAAAGTAAATAGAGTTTCTGACTGACAACTTTCTTCCATGGTCTAAAAAGCAGAAACGTGCCTTCAGGAACAAAATCATCTTCATGCATGACAATGAATACCTCTGAGTAACTGGCTGCTATGGGCATAAAAGGAGATAAACTCATGGTGTGGCCACCATCTTCCCCTGACCTCAACCCTATAGAGAACCTTTGGAGTATCATCAAGCAAAAGATCTATGAGGGTGGGAGGCCGTTCACATCAAAACAGCAGCTCTGGGAGGCTATTCTGACTTCATGCAAAGAAATACAAGCAGAAACTCTCCATAAACTCACAAGTTCAATGGATGCAAGAATTGAGAAGGTGATCTCAAAGAAGGGTTCCTATGTTAACATGTAACTTGGCCTGTTAGGATGTTTTGGAGTTAAATAGCTTTTTTGTTCAGTGAATGTGACCTCCTAATGCTGCAAATTCCACAAATGAGCATTTTCAGTTCTTTAAAACATATCAAATGTTTAGAAATACTACTGTGCGTAATAATTTGGAACAGTGCATTTTGAGTTTTTATTCATTTTGGAGATTATACTGTTATCATTGGGAGGTTTCTTCAATAAAATTCGATGTATACTCTAACGGGTGATGACTTTTATTAGACTGACTGTCATGTGCACCAACCATTTAGGAAAATCCGAGAAAAATGTCATTTGCATAATAATTTGGAACATAGTGTATTATCTATCTATCTATCGTTCTTTCGATCTATCTATCGATCTATCTATTATCTATCGTTCTTTCTATCGATCTTTCTATCTATCTATTATCTATCTATCGTTCTATCTATCTATCTATCGTTCTTTCTATCTATTATCTATCGTTCTTTCTATCTATCTATTATCTATCGTTCTTTCTATCTATCTATCTATTATCTAACTATCGTTCTTTCTATCTATCGATCTTTCTATCTATTATCTAGCTATCATTTTTTTCTATCTATCGATCTATCTATTATCTATCTATCGTTGTTTCTATCTATCTATTATCTATCTATCTATCGTTCTTTCTATCTATCTATTATCTATCGATCTATCTATCGTTCTTTCTATCTATCTATCTATCTATCGATCTTTCTATCTATTATCTATTTATCTATCGTTCTTTCTATCTATTTATCTATCTATTATCTATCTATCGTTTTTTCTGTCTATCTATTATCTATCGATCTTTCTATCTATTATCTATCTATCGTTCTTACTATCTATCTATCTATCTCTTTTCAGCTAGCTATCCCATTCTATCTATGGTATACCTTCTAACTTTCTTATTCCTTCTTTCTATCTATTTATCTATCTCATCTATCTAAGAGCAGATTACATACAACATACACCCGGCAACATAAACACTTATGACATACACCCAGCAATATACGACTTGCAACCTACAACATTTGACATGCAACATACGACTTTCAACATACTATGTTCGACATGCAACGTGCGACGACAACATGCGACATACGAAAACATGCGACACTCAACATGCGACTACATGCGATATGCAACAACAGGCGACATGCAACATGAGACTACATGCGAATACATGCGACATGCAACAACATGCACCATGCGACTACATGCGTCATGCAACAACATGCGACTACCTGCGACATGCAACAACATGCGACATGCCACATGCAACATGCGACTACAAGCGACTACATGACACATGCAACAACATGCAACTACATACAACATGCGACTACATGCGACATGCAACAACATGCAACAAAAATGCGACTACGTGCGACATACAATTACATGCGACTACAAGCGACATGCAACGACATGCGACATGCGACTACATGCGACATGCAACAACATGCAGCAACATGCAAGTACATGCGACAACATGCGACATGCAACATGCGACTACATGCGACATTTAACATGCGGATACATGCAACAACATGCTACCACATGCGACATGCAACATCATGCGACATGCAACATGCAACTACATGCGGCTACATGCGACAACATGCTACCACATGCGACATGCGACAACATTTGACATGCAACAACATGCAACTGCATGTGACATGCAACAACATGCGACTATATGTCACATGCAACAATATGCAACATGCGACAACATGCGACTACATGCAACATCATCAGACTACATGCGACATGCAACAACATGTGACATGCAAAACCATGCGTCAGCATGCAACATGCAGAACCATGCGACATGCGATAGCATGCGAGTTGCGACAGCATGCGACATGCTGCGACATGCAACATGCAGCATGCAACATACACCATACACAACATACATACAATACAGACATACAGTACATATAACATAGATTACATACTCACCATCACTTGTCACTTTGATCCCTGAAGCCAGTGTCATCTCTAAAAAAATTTCAAATAAAAAAAACAACACATATACTCCCTGTCCGTCGTGGGACACTCGTTTACATTGGATTTCTGCGGTCTCCCGTGGAGAGCAGGAGCATCTGCTGATGCGACTGCTCTCCAGGGACTCCAGGAACACAATGATGGTAAGTATTCGTCCACAATGTGTTCCTCACAATGTATTCCTACACCACTTTGAGAAAATAGTCCCTGGCCTCACTTCTGGCAATGCTGTTCAGGCAGCTTTGCCAGAAAGTGAGACTATGAACTAAGGTTAACCTCTTCAGTGATGCACTGCAGGAGCCATTGTCTCCTGTCAGTGTGTCACTGAGGGTCCTATAGAGCAGTGACATCACCCGATGTCACTGTTCTATAGGGGAAATCATCGTGGGACACGCGTTAGTTATTGGACTCCGGCGAAGACAGGTAGTATACGGTTTATTATTTTAGTTTTTTTACAGGTGCAGAACTATGGTAAGTATGGTCAAATGAAGAATATTCAAAAAAAATTTTGGAAAAATGTGTGTGTGTGTGTTTTATTAACCCATTACTATCATTGGATTACTAACGGATAGGCGTGTTATTGACGCCTCTCCGTTATTAACCCGGCTTAATGTCACCTTACGATAGCAAGGTGACATTAACCCCTTATTACCCCAGATCCCACCGCTACACGGGAGTGGGAAGAGAGGGGCTAAGTGCCGGAATTGGCACATCTTACAGATGTGCCATTTCTGGGGCGGCTGCGTACTGGTGTTTGTAGCCGGGGGGGCAATATCCATGGACCCTCTCTAGGCTATGAATATCAGCCCGCAGCTGTCTGTTTAGCCTTTCTGGCTATAAAATATAGGGGGACCCCACGTCCTTTTTTTGGGGGGGTCACCCTATTTTGATAGCCAGTAAAGGCTACGCAGACAGCTGCGTGCTGATATTCATAGCAGGCTACAAATATTGGTCCACGGCCGTCGGCTTTCCCCCTCTGGCGCAGAAAATTCCGCTGGAGCCCAAGCCGTTTTTTTTTTTGGGGGGGGGCTTCTCTTTGTCAAACTTCTAACATCGTTACTTGCTTCCCACCATGGGTTCATGAAGTTTTGCTATCTATCTTTAATTTTAATCCTGATACAGTTAGGATAATTGGACGTCATATATAATGCTGGTGCTGATTTTTGGCATTTATCTTCAGGATTATGTGTGGAGTTAATGCTGATTTACTGCTGATTATTTTGTCTTTATTTTTGGTGTTTTTACAGAAGAAGATTTCTACCATGGAATCGGTACAAAGAGGAAGCAAATTCAGGAAAATTAATGACATGCCCCTTTGGTTAATCCGCAGCGTATTAAATGCTTAATTTTCAGCAGCATTATCACACCTTTTTTTAAAAAAATTCATTTAATTTGTACTTGGTGATCTGCATTGTTTTTGTGCAAAAAAAAAAAAAATGTTGATCCGCTGTTAATCAACAACGTGTGCAAATAGCCTAAGCCCGGTCAAATTTTTTTTTTTCAGTGTTTATATATATCCATCTATCATTCCATCTATCTATCCCGCGGAAATTTCTATGCCAGAGGGTGAAAGCCGACGGCCGTGGACCAATATTTGTAGCCTGCTATGAATATCAGCCCGCAGCTGTCTGCGTAGCCTTTACTGGCTATTAAAATAGGGTGACCCCCCCCCCCCAAAAAAAAAAAAGGACGTGGGGTCCCCTATATTTTATAGCCAGAAAGGCTATGCAGACAGCTGCGGGCTGATATTCATAGCCTAGAGAGGGTCCATGGATATTGCCCCCCCCCCCCCCGGCTACAAACACTAGTACGCAGCCGCCCCAGAAATGGCGCCAATTCCGGCACTTAGCCCCTCTCTTCCCACTCCCGTGTAGCGGTGGGATATGGGGTAATAAGGGGTTAATGTCACCTTGCTATCGTAAGGTGACATTAAGCAGACATTAAGCAGATGCTCCTGCTCTCCACGGGAGATCGTCGTGGGACACTCGTTTACATTGGATTTCTGCAGACAGGGAGTATTTGTGTTGTTTTTTTTATTTGAAAATTTTTTAGAGATGACACTGGCTTCGGGGATCAAAGTGACAAGTGATGGTGAGTATGTAATCTATGTTATATGTACTGTATGTCTGTATGTATGTATTGTATGTATGTTGTGTATGGTGTATGTTGCATGATGCATGTTGCCGCATGCTATCGCATGTCGCATGGTTCTGCATGTTGCATGTCGCATGTAGTCTGATGTTGTTGCATGTCGCATGTTGCATGCAGTTGCATGTCACATGTTGTCGCATGTCGCCGCATGTTGTTGCATGTCGCATGTAGTATTTCGCATGTTGTCGCATGTAGTCGCATGTTGCATGTCGCATGTAGTCGCATGTTGTTGCATGTTGCATGTAGTCGCATGTTGTTGCATGTCGCATGTAGCCGCATGTTCCATGTCGCATGTAGTCGCATGTTGCATGTCGCATGTTGTTTCATGTTGCATGTTGTCGCATGTTGTCGCATGTAGTCGCATGTTGTTGCATGTCGCATGTGGACACATGTAGTCGCATGTAGTCGCATGTTTCATGTCGCATGTTGTTGCATGTGGTCGCATGTTGTTGCATGTCGCATGTTGTTGCATGTCGCATGTAGTCACATGTTGCATGTAGTCGCATGTAGTTGCATGTTGTTGCATGTCACATGTAGTCGCATGTTGTTGCATGTCGCATGTTGTTGCATGTTGTCGCATGTAGTCGCATGTGGCATGTTGTCGCATGTAGTTGCATGTCGCCGCATGTTGTATGTCGCATATAGTCGCATGTTGAATGTTGCATGTTGTCGCATGTATTCGCATGTTGTCGCATGTTTCATGTCGCATGTTGTTGCACATGGTCGCATGTTGTTGCATGCCGCATGTTGTTGCATGTCGCATGTAGTCGCATGTTGCATCTTGTTGCATGTAGTCACATGTTGTTGCATGTCGCATGTAGTCGCATGTTGTTGCATGTAGTCGCATGTTGCATGTCGCATGTAGTCACATGTGGCATGTTGTCGCCTGTACTTGCATGTTGTTGCATGTGACATGTAATCGCATGTTGCATGTTGTTGCATGTCGCATGTTGTTGCATGTGCTCGCATGTTGTCGCATGTTGTATGTCGCATGTAGTCACATGTTGAATGTCGCATGTAGTCGCATGTTGTTGCATGTAGTCGCATGTTGTTGCATGTCGCATGTAGTCGCATGTTGTTGCATGTCGCATGTAGTCGCATGTTGCATGTCGCATGTTGACGCATGTAGTCGCATGTGGCATGTTGTCGCATGTAGTTGCATGTTGCATGTTGTTGCATGTGACATGTAATCGCATGTGGCATGTTGTTGCATGTGGCATGTTGTTGCATGTCGCATGTGGTCGCATGTCACCGCATGTTGTTGTATGTCGCATGTAGTCACATGTTGAATGTCGCATGTTGTCGCATGTAGTCGCATGTTGTTGCATGTCGCATGTAGTCGCATGTTGTTGCATGTTGCATGTAGTCGCATGTTGCATGTCGCATTTAGTCGCATATTACATGTCGCATGTTGCCGCATGTAGTCGCATGTGGCATGTTGTCGCATGTAGTTGCATGTTGCATGTTGTTGCATGTGACATGTAATCGCATGTTGCATGTTGTTGCATGTCGCATGTTGTTGCATGTCGCATGTGGTCGCATGATGTCGCATTTCGCCGCATGTTGTTGTATGTCGCATGTAGTTGCATGTTGAATGTCGCATATAGTCGCATGTTGTTGCATGTCGTATGTAGTCGCATGTTGTTGCATGTTGCATGTAGTCGCATGTTGTTGCATGTCACATGTAGCCGCATGTTGTTGCATGCCGCATGTAGTCGCATGTTGTTGCATGTCGCATGTAGCCCCATGTTGTTGCATGTCGCATGTGGTCGCATGTTGTCTCATGTAGTCGCATGTTTCATGTCGCATGTTGTTGCACGTGGTCGCATGTTGTTGCATGTCACATGTTGTTGCATGTCGCATGTAGTCGCATGTAGCATCTTGTTGCATGTAGTCGCATGTTGTTGCATGTCGCATGTAGTCGCATGTTGTTGCATGTCGCATGTAGTCGCATGTTGCATGTCGCATGTTGTCGCATGTAGTCGCATGTGGCATGTTGTTGCATGTGACATGTGATCGCATGTTGCATGTTGTTGCATGTCGCATGTTGCATGTGGTCGCATGTTGTTGCATGTCGCATGTAGTCGCATGTTGAATGTCGCATGTAGTCGCATGTTGTTGCATGTCGCATGTAGTCGCATGTTGTTGCATGTCGCATGTAGTCGCATGTTGCATGTCGCATGTTGTCGCATGTAGTCGCAAGTGGCATGTTGTCGCATGTAGTCGCATGTTGCATGTGGCATGTTGTCGCATGTAGTTGCATGTTGCATGTTGTTGCGTGTGACATGTAATCGCATGTTGCATGTTGTTGCATGTCGCATGTTGTCGCATGTAGTCGCATGTTGTTGCATGTCGCATGTAGTCGCATGTAGCATGTTGTTGCATGTTGCATGTAGTCGCATGTTGCATGTCGCATGTTGTCGCATGTAGTCACATGTGGCATGTTGTCGTATGTAGTTGCATGTTGCATGTTGTTGCATGTGACATGTAATCGCATGTTGCATGTTGTTGCATGTTGTTGCATGTCGCATGTTGTCGCATGTTGCCGCATGTTGTATGTCGCATGTAGTCGCATGTTGAATGTCGCATGTAGTCGCATGTTGCATGTCGCATGTAGTCGCATGTTGTTGCATGTCGCATGTAGTCGCATGTTGTCGCATGTAGTCGCATGTAGTCGCATGTAGCATGTCGCATGTTGTCGCATGTCGCATGTTGTCGCATGTAGTCGCAAGTGGCATGTTGTCGCATGTAGTCGCATGTGGCATGTTGCCGCATGTAGTTGCATGTTGTTGCGTGTGACATGTAATCGCATGTTGCATGTTGTTGCATGTCACATGTTGTTGCATGTTGCATGTAGTCGCATGTTGCATGTCGCATGTGGCATGTTGTCGTATGTAGTTGCATGTTGCATGTTGTTGCATGTGACATGTAATCGCATGTTGCATGTTGTTGCATGTCGCATGTTGTCGCATGTTGCCGCATGTTGTTGTATGTCGCATGTAGTCGCATGTTGAATGTCGCATGTTGTCGCATGATGTCGCATGTAGTCACATGTTGTTGCATGTCGCATGTAGTCGCATGTTGTTGCATGTCGCATGTAGTTGCATGTAGTCTGATGTTGCATGTCGCACATAGTATGTTGAAAGTCGTATGTTGCATGTCAAATGTGGTAGGTTGCAAGTCGTATATCGCTGGGTGTATGTCACAATGTTTATGTCGCCGGGTGTATGTTGTATGTAATCTGCTCATAGATAGATGAGATAGATAAATAGATAAAAAGAAGGAATAAGAAAGTTAGAAGGTATACCATAGATAGAATGGGAAAGCTAGCTGAAAAGAGATAGATAGATAATAGATAGATAGATAATAGATAGATAGAAAGATCGATAGATAGATAGAAAGAACGATAGATAGATAGATAGATAGATAGAACGATAGATAGATAATAGATAGATAGAACGATAGATAGATAATAGATAGAAAGATCGATAGATAGATAGAAAGAACGATAGATGATAGATAGATGATAGATAGATAGATAGATAGAAAGAAAGAACAATAAATAGATAGATCGATAGATAGAAAGAACGATAGATCGATAATAGAAAGAACGATAGATAATAGATAAATAGATAGATCGATAGATAGATAGAAAGAACGATAGATAGATAATAGATAGATAGAAAGATCGATAGATAGAAAGAACTATAGATAGATAGATAGATAGATAGATAGAAAGAACGATAGATAGATAATAGATAAATAGATAATAGATAGATAGAACGATAGATAGATAAATAGATAGATAGATAGAACGATAAATAGATAGGTAGGTAAGCGATTTTGGCACCAAACTTACACTCGCAGTTCGGGCTGAGAAAATTTTACCGGCATCCAGACAAACACTATGCGCATATGATCACTTCCGAGGCACCCAGGTTAAAGTGACGACCTGCGCATGTGCAGTGATGTAAAGTATGCTATGCCACAGTTGGGCAAAGCATAATGTGCAGGCGCCAAATTAGACGTTACTGCGCAGGCGCTAAACACAACGCCAACGGCGGGAATAAATTTCACAGGGAAACGCAAGAGGTGGGGGAGGAACCGCAATTTCACAACGCCCATATGACCAGACCAGCGTGAGTGACAGCCCAAAACGGCGACTTAACAAAGGTATTTCGGCAGCATAGGTGGGGAATAAAGGCACAAAAAAGACACTAATGTAAAGCACAGCTCTGCCCCTATTTAACGCTATTTTTATCTCATCTTTAAAAAACGGGGTGACAGGTTCCCTTTAATAAAATTGTATTTTACTATCTGTGAGTGGTCTGAACACCTTGGTATTCATATGTGGGTTGTTATATGGAGTAATCCACTCTTGATTTTCTTCAAATAATTAATGGGGAGACTGGTAGTGATAGGTCTCTAGCCCTAAATAAGTATATATGCTGTTTGAATATTGTTAGGTATGTGTGATGTGTGATGTGTGTAGGATTGTGTGATGTGTGTAGGATTTCTCGTCCTCCTGCTAAGTTTAAAAGGACTTAAAATTGGCTGATCTTTTCACTTAGATTTATTGTGACTACCATCATCATTGATAAGAATAATTATAAAGCTTCTTTCCTGTATCTCTAACCATTAATGAACATGATCTGAATCTGATAGCATAACAGTGGCTATAACACTGAAAGTATTTTGTGTTGTGTTTAGGGAATAGAACATTTTCAAGCAACTATTTGATAATGATTTGTAAAAACCTTCCTGTTGCCTTTATACAAACGCCATCAGTTCAATATCAACATTACTTTGCAATCATTTTCAACATCACTTTATCATGTACATTACATGATTGTATTTTTGTACACTATCCAGTAAACAACACAATGGTTTTCTTGTTACATTTCATGTTATGTTATGTTGCACACAATTTTACAGTTTGTAGATCTAATTTGCAGAAAAAGGTGAACAGCTTCTGAATTATATTGATTTATTTATCTTGTGCTCATTGCTCATTTTGAATGAGCAGCATACAGACTTCTGCTGATTGCTATTAGGAATCATTGAGAGCTTGTTCACAGACACACATCTAACAGCTTATCCAAGTCTCTATATTGCAGTACTTTTTAATTGTCACGGGTGTGTCAGGTGTCTTGTGACAGATAGTCATCATACATCCGCTGTAGAAGGTCTTTGCGATTAGCTCAAGCACCTTCTTGATTTTTGCATATCTGTTATGGAGTGATAACCCTCTCCCTCTAGAACCCAACAGTTAGTCCACAGCCAGAATGCTATAAGAGAAATTTGGAAAGTGTGTCGGACTTGTGACTTACCTGTACGCACCAGCTCCTCTTGGAACGCACTTCCATGTAGATCCGGTGACATCACGTCTGGTTTGTCGCACCAGGACGCTGATTAGCTGTACACAGCCACCGGAGCCCTCCACTTCCCCTTCTTCAACCTACCGGCGTAACGCTCACTCACAGGACCAGCGGTGGACACCGTGTCCGTACATGCCACTGCGGCACGGTGCACTTAATCCTACATGTGTACAGGTCAGTCACAAGTCCGGCACACTTCCTGAATTTTTCTTATTAGCATCCTGGCTGTGGACTAATGCCCTGATTTGTAGCCTTATAGGTCTGCTTACAGGCCCCATCATCTCCACTTCTTTTTTTGCATGACGGAAAGTCATTTGGTATGTGCTGGCATACATTATATAATGCACTGCATTTCTATATGCACTCTTATAAACTATGTTCTTTTCCATTATAGACCTAGTGATCTTCAATTGTATCTATTGGTCCACCTGACTTAATAGACACACTTTAATCGGGTATGTGCTAGTTTCCATTTTTATCACCACTTATTTAGTGGCCTCACTTCTTTGGTCCTTATTAGTGATGAGCGAATATACTCGTTACTCAAGATTTCTAGAGCATGCTAGCAAACAGGTGTCACGCTCACGCCCTGACTGGTGGGCGTGAGCTTGGGGGGTTTGTGGCCCCACTGTGCCACAAACCAGACTACCCTGGAAGGGGCATGACTATGACAGCTGCCTGGGTTTTCACTGGAGCCTCTGATGGTGAGGTCAGGCTTGTCCAGCAGGCAGCTGCCAGGTGCTACTTCAGGGTGGTGTCTGGCTGTGGCTGCTGATCCCACTTGGAGAACAGGAACACTAGGACAGGTGCGGGCATCAGGCAGGACTGGCAGGAGAGCACGGCTGAAACTCAGACGAGTAGGCTGGCACGGCTGAGACACAGGGCTGGCAGAGACACGGCAGAGAACACAGGGCTGGCAGGCATGGCAGAGAACACAGGGCTGGCAGGAACAGCAGAGAACACAGGGCTGGCAGAGACACGGCAGAGAACACAGGGCTGGCAGAGACATGGCAGAGAACACAGGGCTCGCAGGAACGGCAAAGAACACAGGGCTCGCAGGAACGGCAAAGAACACAGGGCTCACAGAAACGGCAGAGAATACAGGGCTGGCAGGAATGGCAAAGAACACAGGGCTGGCAGGAACGGTGTATAAAGGTGTGGTGTATGAAATGGCAGGTACGGCAGAGACACAGGACAGGTTGGTGTGGTGTATGAAGGAACAGGTAGGGACCTGTTCACACAGGAGGTGCAGGTACGGATAGGATGTACAAAGGAACAGGTTGGGACCTGTTCACACAGGAGATGCAGGTACGGAAACAAGCAGAAAGGTAAGGAGAATGAAGGAACAGGTTGGGACCTGTTCACACAGGAAGAGAACCACAAGGCTGCGGATAGGAGCGGTAGAGCCGCAAGAGATAGCACAGCAATAAAAGCTAAGCAGAACCACAAGGAATATGGAGCGGAGCTGCAGCAAGAGATTTCTGCAGCGGCAAAGCAGAGCAGAACCGCAAGGAATATAGAGAGGAGCTGCAGCAAGAGATTACTGCAGCCACAGAAGCTAAGCAGAGCAGAGCCACAAGGAATGTGGAGAGGAGCTGCAGCAAGAGATTACTGCAGCAGCAGAAGCGGAGCAGAGTAGAATGGAGCAGAACCGCAGATGTGCAGAGCAGAGGCAAAGCTGCAAGAGAGCGGAACACAGGCAAAGCCACAAGAGTGCAGAGCACAAGCAAACAGAGAGGACATAAGGAAAGACACAGCAGGAAGAGAAGCCACAGACAAGGAGACAGAGGTAGGACAAAGTACAGACATGGCAATGGAACAAGACAAGGCACAAGAACAAAGACACAGGGACCAGGATATTCTGCCTTCTGGAGGGAGGACAACAAGATCAAGGCAGGAACACTGAGAAAAGCCTATAGAGAGGGAGTAACACAGAGCAAGGCCTGGCAAACTCAGAAGCTAAACACAAACTGAGCTAACACATTGCACAGTCCCAGTCCACTGGGTGGAGCTGCAGTAAATACTGGAGGCCTCTTGGTAATTGGTCAGGAACAGATTAGACAGGTGCACCGGATTCCTATAAGAACCAGAGAGTTCAGGCGCCTCCCCCCCTATATACACAGCCAGGAAGCATGCAGAGAGCAGAGGAACAGAATAAGGAGCTGGCAAGAAACAGAAACCACATCATGGCCTGGAGCAGTGGGTAAGATAGTGTGAGAGATGAGAGGCCATGCCGTGATGCCAGCAGAATTGTTACACCAGGCAACCCCCACATGTACTTATGCTGGCTATCAGATGTAAATCATTCAGCTGCGGCAAGAAAAACTAAATCTCCGAGCACTAAAAAATACTCGGAGGACACCCGAGCATGCTAGAGAAATCTCGAGTAACGAGTATATTCGCTCATCACTAGTCCTTATGTTTCTTACTTTCTCTGTGACTGAGATCATATTTTTTCTGTGCCTGAAACAATGGTTTTGGTGTGAGCTACTATGTAATCTGCATCTGTCATTACTCTGATTGATCTTCTATTTTGACCATGTTTTACACATTATTGTACATACTTTATTTTGCTTGTTTTTTTTTAATTTTGTAACCCATTTGTAGTAACTGAAGAAGGTCTGATGTAGGACCAAAACCTTTTGTTTACTACCACAGTGGACAACATTAAATTATCGTTTGATCACTTAAGTTGAGTGCCAAGTTTCTTGTTATATGCTCACGGTGTGGGAACCTACTCTGGCACCTTCATTAGTTGTGCATATGTTTAGCTACTCCTCTTGGAGGATTGCTGGTGTGAGACCTTGTTTGTCTTCTCAAGCTAAGTATTCCCCTCGTTCTTCTACCCGCTCTGTCTTTAGTTGTAGTGGTGACTAACTAGTGTATACACTGTCCCCTCCCTAACCAGGGTCTATCGCGAGGGTCAGGCAGGGATTAGGTTCCTGCTCGGCGATAGGTGCAGAACCTATATCGGGATGGTTAGGGCAGACAGGGTGATTTTAAATCTGCCTAGGGGTCTCCACTCCCCACTTCCCTACTGTTTCGGCTCCCCCTCCATTTCCCTGTTGTTGTGCACTTACTTATCCTTCACCCAAAGTAACATTAAAGTTGTAATGGCATATTGCACATTAAATCCTTTTATTTAATAGTGCTTCAATGGGTGGACTTTGCTCAAACCACTTTACCTTTCAGGTCCTAGGGAAACCCTGGTCTTCACCTTTCAACTCCTGTAGCGTGAGCACGAATTATGAAAAAGGTCCCATTGGTTAAATCTACGGATCAACTGCTGGCTGGTGGTGCAAGATGGCAAAGAAGAGTTGACATATTTTGTCACAACCAGAGATGGCAAAAACAAGACAAAGTCAGAGATGAGATCATAACATATGAAAAGTCAAAGTCAAGAGAACTGATTCAGAGGACAAATTGTGATGCAAATAGATTGTTAAATCCAGGATCAGCAACAGGTATCAACCTTTAACCTAAGTTAACAACAAAATGAGCAAATAAGTAAATAAATAGCAATAGTGCATGAAAATAACATAAGGTTAAGATAATTTTGATCTTTAGTTTTTTTGTTTCCGGTATCAAGCTTTGTCAGTTAGCAGGGTATCACAGGAAACCAAGCCAGGGTAGGTGAATGCTTGTAACTTGCAACTCAGTGCAAACGCTTGTCAGTTTAAATAGGGGGCAACGGTGTGATCTGTGCGACCTGACCAATGAACTCCTTTGACAAGGGTGTTGCCCTGCCCAGAGGCAAATACATCAGCTCATTAACTACGCTGCAAAAGTACATAAACTCTCTAACTGGTTGACCAGTTTACCCATGGTAATATGCTTTGTGGACTGTATCTGCATCGGCCAGTGCTGACCAGGATATAAGAGCAGCGCTGCTTAGGGAGACTCATACAGGCGGGTGCCCTGAGGTTTCTCCATGCCCTCAGACAGTGACTGACAAGCCTCTGCCAACAAATAGGGAGAGGTTTGTCAGTCATTATCAGCTGGTGGAAAGAAGCTGCCGTGAACTCGCCCTTACGACTAGTCACCGAAACGACTTGGTCGAGGACAGCTATTAAAGTGTTTCCTAGTCGAGCATACATGACTGTGACCGTACAGCCAGTGCCTGCTACATGCTGCCCACCTGTCAGGTTCGCTTTAAATCCTTTTCTCTATTATGATCAGGTCTCTGGGGGGTCGGGTGTAGGTAATTTCTCACCTCCAGGACTCTTTGTTCTTCTATACCCTGATGGCTTTTAATGACATTGGCTGTATGTTTGTGGTCATTGTCCTGCTGCAGAATAACTTTGGAGCCAATCGAATGTTTAGTTCTCTAAGGGTACCGTCACACATTGAAATTTCCATCGCTACGACGTTACGATTCGTGACGTTCTAGCGATATCGTTACGATATCGCTGTGTCTGACACGCTACTGCGATCAGACACCCTGCTGAGAATCGTACGTCGTAGCACATCGTTTGGAACTTTCTTTCGTCGCTTGATCACCCGCTGACATCGCTGGATCGTTGTGTGTGACAGCGATCCAGCGATGTCTTCGCTTGTAACCAGGGTAAACATCGGGTAACTAAGCGCAGGGCCGCGCTTAGTAACCCGATGTTTACCCTGGTTACAAGCGTAAATGTAAAAAAAAAAAAACGTACATGCTCACCCGTCGGTGTCCTTCAGGTCCCTTGCCGTCTGCTTCCTGCTCTGAGTGCCGGCCGGAAAGTGAGAGCAGATCACAGCGGTGCTGCGCTCTGCTCTCACTGTACGGCTGCACTCAGAGCAGGAAGCAGACGGCAAGGGACCTGAAGGACACCGACGGGTGAGTATGTACTGTTTGTTTTTTTACGTTTACGCTGGTAACCAGGGTAAACATCGGGTTACTAAGCGCGGCCCTGCGCTTAGTTACCCGATGTTTACCCTGGTTACCCGGGGACTTCGGCATCGCTCCAGCGCCGTGATTGCAACGTGTGACCGCAGTCTACGACGCTGGAGCGATGATCATACGACGCTGCGACGTCACGGATCGTGCCGTCGCAGCGATGAAAATTTCAATGTGTGACGGTACCCTTAGATATCTGGAACAACCTCGCTGCTGAGGTTTCTTCAAAAACTGTATGGAAGTGTACCTAGAAGAACTGATACATTAAACTGTTTTATTTTGTTTTTGTTTTTGTTTTTTTTAAACAAAGGGCAGTTACACTAAAAACTGATTTTAATTTAGATTTCTCTTTTGTTTATTCACTTAGCTATTTGATAAAAATAAATAATGAAAATAAACTTAAACAAATATTTTCGAGCAAGATTTTTTCCCACACCTGCATAAAACTTTTGCACAGTACTTGGTCTATGACCTCAACTTTTTATATACCGTAGTTATTGAACTTCTATTATTCTTATAAACAAAACAAGTATACACACTCATTTGGCTGGCACAGTCCTAAAAATATTTTAAAGCAACCACATCTTTGAAGCACATACTCACTCACTCTAGCTTTCACTACAGCCTTTGTTCACATTAAAGGGAATCTGTCAGCAGGCTTTTGCTATATAATCTGAGGAAGGCATGAGGGGTAGGTGCTGAGACACAAATTTCAGGGTTGTGTCACTTATTGAACTTGGGAAGTAGTTTGACAAAAGAAAACAGCACAAACACAAGTGGGCTATACAATGCAGAACATACAATAAATCTTAAAATACAATCTGAAAAAGCAGAGAAGTCTCTTAAAGGATTATACTAGTGTCTCTCTGACTGGAGTGGCACACCCGTTTTCTTCTTGACACAATGGCCCTAGCAGGGTTCGCCGGGTTGTCTCGCAAGGCCGCAAGTCCTCCTAACAAAGTCTATCAAGGACCGCTGAATCTCCTTTGCCCTAGCTGATCCCCACCCCATCTGTTGTCCTAGCCCAGATCAAGTCCTGTACCGTACGTTGGTGCAGGAAGCGACAACCCAGCTCATTCGTCTCTCTTTCACCACAGGCGTCCTTCCCCAGTCTAAGTCTCCTCTTAGATATTCAGTGTTTGACAGATGGCGAGTGTCTCCTAGGCCTGGGAGAAAGAGGGCTGGGCTCCGGCCCTCGGCAGGCATCATCTGGAATCCAGAACTTGACCGGTGTAGAGTGGGGATTCGGACCTTGACCAGCACAGTCTGGGGTCAGTATCTTGACTGGCTTAAATCTGGCCCTGGAGTCTTTGGATTTCATAGCATAGTCAGGTCTTTGGATTTCACAGTGCAACATCCGGGCTCTGTCTGACAGCAGCCAGCACCTTGCTGGTGCAGTTTCCACTGAGGCCTGTCACTCTGGCTTCAGCGTCTAGCCTGGTCCACATCTGCACCTCTCACTTTCTTGGTGTCAAATGACCCCATAGTTTGGCGTTCAGGACTTTTATATCAGGTAATTTCGTCATCACAGGTACCTGACCGAGTGCTGCATTTAAACTCGTCGCCCCTGCAATTCTTCCTGTTCCTGTTACATAGTTACATAGTTATTAAGGTTGAAGGAAGACTGTAAGTCCATCTAGTTCAACCCATAGCCTAACCTAACATGCCCTAACATGTTGATCCAGAGGAAGGCAAAAAAAACCCATGTGGCAAAGAGTAACTCCACCATGGGGAAAAAAATTCCTTCCCGACTCCACATACGGCAATCAGAATAGTTCCCTGGATCAACGCCTTATCAAGGAATCTAGTGTATATACCCTGTAACATTATACTTTTCCAGAAAGGTATCCAGTCCCCTCTTAAATTTAATTAATGAATCACTCATTACAACATCATACGGCAGAGAGTTCCATAGTCTCACTGCTCTTACAGTAAAGAATCCACGTCTGTTATTATGCTTAAACCTTCTTTCCTCCAGACGTAGAGGATGCCCCCTTGTCCCTGTCTCAGGTCTATGATTAAAAAGATCATCAGAAAGGTCTTTGTACTGTCCCCTCATATATTTATACATTAAAATAAGATCACTAGTGATGAGCGAACGTGTTCACTCGAACCTGGTGTTCGATCGGACATTAGGGCGTTCGAAGGTGTTCGGTATTCGGCCGAACATCTCGCGGTACTCGAGTGAAATCTCGTTTTTGTTTTTCTCATTTTTGGCGGTTTTTCAAGGAGCCAATCATGTTAGGTGAGCCTTCTAAGCTACTAGCATGACGTAGGGACATGTACAAGACGAGAGCAGTGAGTGGCTGGCCAGATCAGGTGACCTGACCAGCCAATAGACTGCTTTCATTATGTTCGGCGCTTTCAGCCATTTGCAGTGTGAAAGAGCATAGGGACAGACGTGCTGGGGGGACTGGGAATTGATAGGGACTAGAGCAGGGACAAAGACCAGAATTAATCAGGCAGGCAGGGTGCAGAAATCAACAGCCCTTGTCAGGGCTAATCTACGTTTACTACTACTAGTCCTCTCTTGTATTTGCTGGCTAGCTGTGTGGCAGCTGGGACCAGGAGTGCAGCGGCCGCCATCTTAGCTGCGCACTCACTGTCTCAGTGCCAAGTCTCAATCTCAGTCTCCAAGTCAATCTTTATAGGCATTAGGCATTAGGCAGGGATCGTGTGTGCATTAGGCTGGGCTTTATAGTGCGGCGTCCGCCATTTTGGGCGAACGCCGCACTATTAGAATATCGGCTGCTGGATGTTCCTCAGACTCCATTTAGCCTCCAGCACACGCTGTCTGTAACCTCATTTGTGCTGCTGTCTGGGACTTGTAGTGCCTCAGACTCCAGCACACGCTGTAACCTCATTTGTGCTGCTGTCTGGGACTTGTAATGCCTCAGACTCCAGCACACGCTGTAACCTCATTTGTGCTGCTGTCTGGGACTTGTAGTGCCTCAGACTCCGTAGAGTGGTACAGCACACGCTGTCACCTCATTTAATAATAATAATATTAATTAATAACAATAATTAATAAATTAAAAAAGGAAATATTTGCGGCCTAAAAATAAAACCGCATAAGATATAAAAATGCATTTTTGAGTGATACAGATATACCACACCTGGCCCAAAAATATTTGTTTAGCGTACACATAAGCGCAGTGTACAGAATACGCAATTCTGCCACATATATAGTATATATATATATAGTATAGAATACCCTACATTCTAATCCAAGGTTTTGTGTGTCCAAAAAACCGCATTAGATAAAAATTGCATTTTTATAGCACGCCATATCTAATAGTTAAAGAAATAAAGGGTATTTGATGTGAAGAAATACCACAAATATAAACACAGTTTTATATCTGTTACTGGTACCCAAGTTTTGTGGTTCAAAAATACGCTCTGTATTTAGTGACTAGGCCTGTTGCCAGATTTGTGCACGCCATATCTAATAGTTAAAGAAATAAAGGGTATTTGATGTGAAGAAATACCACAAATATAAACACAGTTTTATATCTGTTACTGGTACCCAAGTTTTGTGGTTCAAAAATACGCTCTGTATTTAGTGACTAGGCCTGTTGCCAGATTTGTGCACGCCATATCTAATAGTTAAAGAAATAAAGGGTATTTGATGTGAAGAAATACCACAAATATAAACACAGTTTTATATCTGTTACTGGTACCCAAGTTTTGTGGTTCAAAAATACGCTCTGTATTTAGTGACTAGGCCTGTTGCCAGATTTGTGCACGCCATATCTAATAGTTAAAGAAATAAAGGGTATTTGATGTGAAAAAATACCACAAATATAAACACAGTTTTATATCTGTTACTGGTACCCAAGTTTTGTGGTCCAAAAATAAGCTCTGTATTTAGTGACTAGGCCTGTGGCCAGTTTTGTGCACGCCATATCTAATAGTTACATAAAGAAGGGGTATTTGATCTGAAGAAATACCACAAATATAAAACACAGTTTTATATCTGTTACTGATACACATCAGTTTGCTGTAAACCAAGGTTTGGTTGCATAAAATACGCTCTTTACCGAATAGTCCTTTTTGCAACACGCAATATATCCTCTGTTTGGACAAATAGAGTGTATTTCACCTTCATAACTAGCTTTTCTAGCATAACCTTTACAATGGTGAACCCCAGGGGTAAGGGACGAGGACGAGGACGTGGTCGTGGGCGTCAAAGTGAGGTTGCAGGCAGAGGCCGTAGTCCTGGGCAGGGTGACACAGTACCTGCTTCTGATGGAGCACTGGAACGCCGCAGAGTACCCTTTTCTAGCTTCCTGTCCCAATTTACAGTGTCACGTGGCACACCCCTATTGGATCCCCAGCAGTGCGAACAGGTGATCAACTGGATAGTGGATAATGCATCCAGTAGTTTATCCACCGCCCAGTCTTCCACGCAGTCCACCAACGCTAGCCAAGGGAGTGGACCTCAGGATCTTTCAGCTCAACCTCCTCCCGCCCAGCCTGGCCCCTCCTTGGAAATTAGTGATTCAAATCCTGCATACTCCCAGGAACTGTTTTCCCAACCCTTCCTAGATTCACAAAGCACTGCTGAGCAGCAACCTGACCAGTGGGTCTGTCCCGATGCCCAAAATAGAGAGCTTTCCCAGTCTGTGGGTGATGAAAGTGGGGATTTACAAATAGTCTGTGGAGAGGTGTCTGAGGATGAGACACGGGTGTCAGACAGTGAGGTGCTTGTCAGTGCAGTAATTCCCAGGGGGGAGCAGGCTGATGAATGGGAGGAGGAGGAGCCGGTGGATGATGAGGTGACTGACCCCAGCTGGGTTGTTAGGCCTAGTCAAGAGAGTGCTTCGGAGGGGGAGGCAAGTGTAACATCAGAAAACGTTGCAAGAGGTAGACGTGCGACCAGAGGGAGAGGCAGGGCCAGAGTAATTTCATCAGACAGAGGTTCAACAAGTGAACCAGTTTGGTCGAGGCCTCGGTGTTCTAAAGTCTGGAGCTTCTTTAAAGAAAGTGAGGAGGACCGACGGACTGTGTTGTGCAACCTGTGCAACACCAAGCTCAGTAGGGGAGCCACCACTAGCAACCTAAGCACTACCAGCATGCGCAGGCATATGAGTGCTAAACACCCAACTCATTGGAATCAAGGCCGTTCACCTCCTTCTGGTCGCACCGCTGCTCCTTCCCCTGTGTCACATGCTGGCTCTGCCAGTAACTCCCCAGCCCAGGAGCCCGGCACCAGCGACTCCCGCCATGCAACCACCCCTGCACCTTCACCATCCCCCCCACAATCCACCAATGTGTCCCAGCGCAGTGTTCAGCTGTCTTTGCATGAAACATTTGAGCGCAAGCGCAAATATGCCTCCACCCACCCACATGCACAGGCCTTAAATGTCCACGTCTCCAAACTCCTGAGTTTGGAGATGCTGCCCTACAGGCTGGTGGAGACGGAGGCATTCCGCAACCTGATGGCGGTGGCTGCCCCTCGCTACTCCGTCCCAAGCCGCCACTATTTTTCTCGATGTGCCGTCCCAGCACTACACCAGCACGTGTCTCAGAACATCAACCGTGCCCTGACCAACGCGGTTACAGAAAAGGTCCACTTAACCACGGACACGTGGACCAGTGCTGGGGGGCAGGGACACTATATCTCCCTGACGGCACATTGGATTAATTTGGTTGAGGCTGGGACAGAGTCTGAACCGGGGTCAGCTCATGTGTTGCCCACACCCAGGATTGCGGGGCCTACCTCGGTGACTGTTTCCCAGGATTACTATACTTCTCCCCCCTCCTCCTCCTCCTCCTCCTCCTCCTCCACAAACACCACTTGTAAATTTCCATCCGTGGACACGCCACCTTCAGTCGGCAGCTGCAGTCGCAGCAGGACCGCAGTGGGCAAGCGCCAGCAGGCGGTGCTAAAACTGCTGAGCTTAGGTGACAAGAGGCACACTGCCCAGGAGCTGTTACAGGGCATGACGGCTCAGACGGATCTTTGGCTGGCGCCGCTGAACCTGAAAGCAGGCATGGTCGTGTGTGACAACGGGCGTAATCTGGTGGCGGCTCTGCAACTGGGCAGACTCACACACGTTCCATGCCTTGCCCACGTGTTCAATCTGGTGGTTCAGCGGTTCCTCAAGACCTACCCCAATCTGTCAGATTTGCTCACCAAGGTGAGACGCATCTGTGCCCATTTCCGCAAATCCACCACTGATGCTGCCACCCTGAGGGCAGTGCAACGGCGCTTACAACTGCCAGCTCACCGACTGTTGTGCGACGTGCCAACGAGATGGAATTCCACCCTACACATGTTAAACAGGGTTTACCAGCAGCGCAGAGCCATTGTAGACTGTCAGATGACCACTTCCACCAGAACCGGTAGTCAAGTTAGTCAGCTTCCTCAAATCTACAATGAGGAGTGGACGTGGATGTCTGATATATGTAAGGTGTTAAGCCACTTTGACGAGTCAACACTGATGGTCAGCGGGGATGACGCCATAATCAGCGTCACCATCCCGCTGCTTTGTCTGCTGAAAAAATCATTGCTCAGCATGAAGTCTGAGGCGCATCGATTGTCACAGGAGATGGGGGAAGAAGAGTTGACTGAGAGCCAGAACACCAGCCAGTCTGTTTCTCAGAGTGTAACTGAGGAGGGGGAGGAGGAAGATGAGGATGAAGAGGAGGAGACTGTGGGCGAGACTGAAGACGGTACCCATTCCCTCTTCTCAGTTCAGCGTGTTTGGGCTGAGGAGGAGGAGTTGGAGGAGGAGGAGGAGGAGGAGGAAATGGAGAGTCGGCCTGTTGCGGAGGGGGAATTCTTACGTGTTGGGACTCTGGCGCACATGGCTGACTTCATGTTAGGCTGCCTTTCCCGTGACCCTCGCGTGAGAAAAATATTTTCCACCAGCGATTACTGGGTGTTCACCCTCTTGGACCCCCGGTACAAGCACAACTTTTCCACTCTAATTCCTATAGAGGAAAGGAGTATGAGACTGCATCAATACCAACTGGCCCTGGTGCACAAGCTGAAAATAGCCTTCCCATCTGACACCGCTAGCGGCAGAGGACGTGGTTCTGAGGGCCAACAAGCGAGGGAGAGGAGGGGAGCAGGCAGCTTGTCAAGCGCTGGCAGAGGATCAATCTCCAAGGCCTTTGCCAGTTTTATGTCACCCATGCAAGAGTATGCCACCAATCCACAGTCTAGACAGAGTAGAGGCGAGATTTACAGAAAGATGGTGAAGGACTACCTAGGTGACCATACCAACGTCCTGCATGATCACTCTGCTCCATACAACTACTGGGTTTCAAAGCTGGACACGTGGCCAGAACTGGCACTGTACGCCTTGGAGGTGCTGGCTTGCCCTGCCGCTAGCGTGTTGTCAGAGCGGGTCTTCAGTGCAGCTGGTGGCATCATCACCGATAAGCGTACACGCCTGTCAACTGACAGCGCTGACAGGCTGACGCTTATCAAGATGAATAAAGCATGGATTTCTACAGATTTCCACTCGCCACCGTGTTAAAGCAGCTCAAACTGAAGTCTGTCATGTCACCGTGCCACTCTCCGTGCTGACGCTGCTGACGCCTCCACATGCTGGGTCTTCGCTACCTCCAAACTATGTAATTGTGCCACTCTGTGGCCTCAATGTGTAAGGAATGATGCTGCTGCCGCCTCCTCAAGGGTCCGTCACCGTGCCACTCTCCGTGCTGACGCCTCCACATGCTGGGTCTTCGCTACCTCCAAACTATGTAAATGTGCCACTCTGTGGCCTCAATGTGAAAGGAATGATGCTGCTGCCGCCTCCTCAAGGGTCCGTCACCGTGCCACTCTCCGTGCTGACGCCTCCACATGCTGGGTCTTCGCTACCTCCAAACTATGTAATTGTGCCACTCTGTGGCCTCAATGTGTAAGGATTAAGGAATGATGCTGCTGCCGCCTCCTCAAGGGTCCGTCACCGTGCCACTCTCCGTGCTGACGCCTCCACATGCTGGGTCTTCGCTACCTCCAAACTATGTAATTGTGCCACTCTGTGGCCTCAATGTGTAAGGAATGATGCTGCTGCCGCCTCCTCAAGGGTCCGTCACTGTGCCGCTCTCCGGCCTGATGCTGCCTCCGCATGCCGTGCCCATAGCTGCCATGCTGTGTCAGGCTCAATTTCGGTGTGTTTCACCTGCTACCTCATCAAAGTGGGTCACTCTGTCACCACAAAGCTGTTGGCCATAATTTGGCGTAATGGTGCATTTGGGCAGCCTCAGAGGCAACTATGCATGCTGCCCCTGCTGTTTCCTGTCCATTCCAGTGTTGTTTCCATCATTTTCTGAGCTTCCCAGGTTTTTAGGCGACCTTCCCTGTGCAGAGCTTTGGTCCCGCTGAAAAATGTTCGAGTCTCCCATTGACTACAATGGGGTTCGTTATTCGAAACGAACACTCGAACATCGGGAGATGTTCGACTCGAACAACGAGCACCCGAACATTTTAGTGTTCGCTCATCACTAAAGATCACCCCTTAGTCTTCGTTTTTCCAAACTAAATAGCCCCAAGTGTAATAGCCTATCTTGGTATTGCAGACCCCCCAGTCCTCTAATAACCTTGGTCGCTCTTCTCTGCACCCGCTCCAGTTCAGCTATGTCTTTCTTATACACCGGTGACCAGAACTGTGCACAGTATTCTAAGTGTGGTCTAACTAGTGACTTGTATAGAGGTAAAATTATGTTCTCCTCATGAGCATCTATGCCTCTTTTAATACATCCCATTATTTTATTTGCCTTTGTAGCAGCTGCCTGACACTGGCCACTGAATATGAGTTTGTCATCCACCCATACACCCAGGTCTTTTTCATTGACGGTTTTGCCCAGAGTTTTAGAATTAAGCATATAGTTATACATCTTATTACTTCTACCCAAGTGCATGACCTTACATTTATCCCCATTAAAGCTCATTTGCCATTTATCAGCCCAAGCTTCTAGTTTACATAAATCATCCTGTAATATAAAATTGTCCTCCCCTGTATTGATTACCCTGCAGAGTTTAGTGTCATCTGCAAATATTGAAGTTCTACTCTGAATGCCCTATACAAGGTCATTAATAAATATGTTAAAAAGAAGAGGGCCCAATACTGACCCCTGTGGTACCCCACTGCTAACCGCGACCCAGTCCGAGTGTGCTCCATTAATAACCACCCTTTGTTTCCTATCCCTGAGCCAGCTCTCAACCCACTTACACATATTTTCCCCTATCCCCATTACTCTCATTTTATGTAACAACCTTTTGTGTGGCACCGTATCAAAAGCTTTGGAAAAGTCCATATACACCACGTCCACTGGGTTCCCTTTGTCCAGTCCGGAACTTACCTCTTCATAGAAGCTGATCAAATTAGTCTGACATGAACGGTCCCTAGTAAACCCGTGCTGATACTGGGTCATAAGGTTATTCCTCTTCAGATACTCCAGTATAGTATCCCTTAGAATGCCCTCCAGGATTTTACCCACAGTAGAGGTTAAGCTTACTGGCCTATAATTACCAAGTTCAGTTTTTGCCCCTTTTTTGAATATTGGCACCACATTTGCTATACGCCAGTCCTGTGGTACAGACCCTGTTATTATGGAGTCTTTAAAGATTAAAAATAATGGTCTATCAATGACTGTACTTAATTCCTGCAGTACTCGGGGGTGTATCCCATCCGGGCCCGGAGATTTGTCAATTTTAGTTATTTTTAGACGCCGCTGTACTTCCTGCTGGGTTAAGCAGGTGACATTTAATGGGGAATTTTTTTCACTAGTCATTTTGTCTGCCATGGGATTTTCTTTTGTAAATACTGATGAAAAAAAGTCATTTAGCATATTGGCTTTTTCCTCATCCTCATCCACCATTTCACCCAGACTATTTTTAAGGGGGCCAACACTGTCATTTTTTAGTTTCTTACTATTTATATAGTTAAAGAATATTTTGGGATTATTTTTACTCTCTCTGGCAATGAGTCTCTCTGTCTCAATCTTTGCTGCCTTGATTTGCTTTTCACAGAATTTATTTAATTTTCTGTATTTATTTAATGCCTCATCACTACCTACTTCCTTTAATTCTCTAAATGCTTTCTTTTTGTCCCTTATTGCGCCCCTTACAGCTCTATTTAGCCATATTGGTTTCCTCCTATTTCTAGTATGTTTATTCCCATACGGTATATACTGTGCACAGGTCCTATCCAGGATGCTAATAAACGTCTCCCATTTTCTTTGTGTATTTTTGTGTCTCAGGATATCGTCCCAGTTAATTGCACCAAGATCCTCTCTCATCCGTTGGAAATTTGCCCTCCTGAAGTTTAGTGTCCTTGTCACCCCTCTACTACACATCTTATTAAAGGAGACATGAAAACTTATTATTTTGTGATCACTATTCCCCAAGTGACCCCCAACCCTTATATTTGATATGCGGTCTGGCCTGTTGGTTAATATTCTGTCTAGCCAGTAGGTGGCAGCCTTCCCGTACTAATGATACATCACATAGGATCCTTCAGAAGTGTCATGGTCTCCTCTTATATTTCTACACAATGGGATCTAAGGGGTAAGGTTTCTCCTTGTGGAGAGTGACAAGCCAAGTCTGGCATGCCAGTATGAGGAGACTTAAACGCCTTACATGTTCCTCTGGGAAATTAACTATGCAAATTGTCTCTTCAGAGAGGAAGAGGACATGAACTCTAGTGCCACCTATTGGAAGAAGCAATCCTACAGGTCAATATCTACTCTTTAATGATATGACTTAAGATAAAAGCCAAACGACAATCCTAATTTGCAGACATGGTGTTTCAGGGTATTGCCCCTCATCAGTGCAAAGTATGAGATCTGATTTGGCTAGGTGAGAGGCTAAGATTGGGACCTCAGGGGTAAGGCTTCTCAGTATGAGGAGACTTAAATGCCTTGCATTCTCTTCTGTGAAATTAAATATGCAAACTTTCTCTTCAGCAAGGTGAAAATGGGTTCTGGAAAATGTAGTTTTCACTGGTGCTAATTTCGGGTGCATACTACTTAGGGTATGTGCAAATTAAAATTTTGCAGCAAATCCCACCATGGAAACCACTATGAAAAATACTGAAATGAAGGATCATAAGCAGTTACCGTATACACTCGAGTATAAGCCGACCCAAGTATAAGCCAAGGCACCTACTTTTGCCACGGAAAACTGGGTAAGCTTATTGACTCAAGTATAAGCCAGGTATGTATTGTCCCCCTCATCCCTGTCCTGCTATGCGTGGCTCCCCTTGTCCTGTCCTGCTATGCGTGGCTCCCCCCATCCTGTCCTGGTATGTGGCTCCCCTGTTCTGGTATGTAGCTCCTTGTCTTGTCCTGGTATGTGGCTCCCCCTGTCTTGTCCTGGTATGTGGCTCCCCTTGTCCTGTCCTGGTATGTGGCTCCTCCTGTCCTGGTATGTGTGGCTCCCCCTGTTGTATGCATGGCTCCCCTGGTCCTGCATTGCTCAGCTCCCCCAGTCGGCATTGCTCAGCTCCCCCATCCCACATGGCTCAGCTCCCCCATCCCGCATGGCTCAGCTACCCCATCCCACATGGCTCAGCTACCCCATCCCACATGGCTCAGCTACCCCGTGCCATGGTTGTATGCATGGCTCACATTGCCCCCCCTCCCACATGGCTCAGCTACCCCGTGCCATGGTTGTATGCATGGCTCACATTGCCCCCCCTCCCCATCATACTCGACCTCCTTGCACCTGCATCTCCGTTGTCCCGACGCCAGCGGCTCTCCTCTTCTCTGCTCAGTGGTCACGTGGTACCACTCATTAAGGTAATGTATATGCGCTCCATGCCTATGGGAGTGGAGACACATCCATATTCATTACCTTAATGAGCATGACCACTGAGCAGAGAAGAGGAGAGCCGCCGGGACAACGGAGATGCAGGGATGGAGATGCAGCGACCGAGGGTGAGTATGATCTCTTCTGTTAGCCGGTGGATGCAGCTGTCACTGTGCCACAGCCGCTGTCACCCGCTGCGTCCCCGCTGGCTTTTAGACCGTGACTCGTGTATAAGCCTAGGGGGAGCAAAAAATTGTGCTGAATATCTCGGCTTATACATGAATATATACAGAATATTAAAAAGAATGACTTGCTGTACATCTATTCAGACTTTTGAACATCTTTTAACAAGTTTAGGTTTCTAAAAACACAAATCAGTTAAGATGAGTGACCAGTCCATTTTTCTGCTGTTTTGGACTTGGAAGACGATCTGTACTATACAATGCAAGTCAATGGGATTGTTCGGATAATGCCTGGATGTCTTTTGTAGCATTTTTACCATCGCTTTTGGTAAAAACTGAAGCATTTTCCTCAATATTCAATTGTTACGGCTAGCGGAACGCACCGAATAAATAGAGATGTTTTTATTGATATTGGTGCGTTCGCAGCCCGGGATCCACCGTGCAGGAGTACCTGCTGCTAGCAACGGCAGCACGATATGGCGGTATGGACTAACTCAGTTACTTCACCGAGTAGTCGTGAAAGAAAAGCACTGTGCCCTGTTAGGCTTCACAGAGGCACAGGCTAACTGCCCACACGGAGAGCAGTCAGTGGTCACGCATGCACACAAAACTCCTCGCCGGAGGTGCCAGCATTCTAGGGGCTTATTTCAGCTGGGTCCCTGAACACATACTCTCATGACCACACTGGCGCAAAGCACTTAACAAAGAACAATACTAGCGCATGGCCGTGCGGTCATGCGAACCTTAAATAGCTGCAGCACGTACAGGACCTTCCTAGAAGGACCAATGAGAAGCTACACCAGAGCGTGAGCACCTACAGGACCTTCCTGAAGGAGCCAATGACCTTAGCTGCAGTATCAGATCATGTGACCCTCGATCTCCACTGAGAGATCTTACTTTGGGCATGCTCAGAACGAGCAAAGCAGGACTTAGACCCAGAAGCGTCTGCTCGCCGCTGCCCAGCACCGACTTCAATGGCAGAAGCAGGAAAGGCAGCAGTAACTCTTAGCACAGAGTCAGACTGAGCGAGACGCTGGGACCGACGTCTCCGCTGAGCAGGCTCCACTGTGGCAGGAGAAGAATGGGAGACCGCAGCGGAGATGGACCGAGATTCCCTCTGTGCAGAGGAGGGAACTCGACCCCTAACATTCAATGGAGAGAAAAAGAAAAGCAAGTAAAATTTCAGTAAAAACAACGTGAAAAAAAAACAAGAAAATACTAAAATTAGCATCAAGTTAAGGTTTCAGATGTATGCAAGACTATAGTCTGCAGATTGACTCACTGTTATATGTCATAAAGTCTGGACATAAGGTGCCATGTAAAGACACTGGAGATGCGAGACATGGAGCTGTACTGTAGAGTTTAGGGAGTCCAGACGGGTGGCACACCTGAAACTGAAAGCAGTGCGCTGGAGCAAATTGCGTGTGATGCCACACTATGTCCGTAGTACAGATCCCCGGAGGGGCCATACTTCTCCCTTACACGTTTTGGAAAAAACACTGTTTCCTTTGTCAAAGGGTGCTAGAGAGATGTTTTTAGGGTATGGGCACAGGCTGCGGATAGGCTGCGGATGCGCAGCGGATTGGCAGCTGCAGATTCGCAGCAGTTTTCCATGCATTTACAGTACCATGTAAACCTATGGAAAACAAAATCCGCAGTGCCCATGGTGCAGAAAAAAACCGCTCGGAAACGTAGCGTTGTTTATTCCGCAGCATGTCAATTCTTTGTGCGGATTCCGCAGCGGTTTACACCTGCTCCGTAATAGGAATCCGCAGGTGTAACAAAACTGCAGGTGAAATCTGCACAAAAACCACAAAAAAAAAAAAAAAACGCGGTAATTCCGCAGTGCGGATTACCTGCGGATTTAACAAAATCAGTCTGGAAAAATCTGCAGAGTAATCCACAGCGTGTGCACATAGCCTTACAGTGGTTACGGAAAGTATTCAGACCCCTTTAAATTTTTCACTTTTAACTCTTTGTTTCATTGCAGTCATTTGGTAAATTCAAAAAAGTTTATTTTTTTCTCATTAATGTACACTCTGCACCCCATTTTGACTGAGAAAAAAAATGTAGACATTTTTGCATATTTATTAAAAAAGCAAAAATAGATACAGTATATCACATGGTCATAAGTATTCAGACCCTTTGCTCAGACACTCATTTAAGTCACATGCTGTCAATTTCCTTGTGATCCTCCTTGAGATGGTTCTACTCCTTCTTTGGAGGCCAGCTGTGTTTAATTATACTGATAGGACTTGATTTGGAAAGGCACACACCTGTCTATATAAGACCTCACAGCTCACAGTGCATGTCAGACCAAATGAGAATCATGAGGTCAAAGGAACTGGCCAAGGAGATCAGACACAGAATTGTGGCAAGGCACAGATCTGGCCAAGGTTACAAAAGAGTTTCTGCAGTACTCAAGGTTTCTAAAAGCACAGTGGCCTCCATAATCCTTAAATGGAAGAAGTTTGGGACCACCAGAAGTCTTCCTACACCTGGCCGTCCAGCCAAACTGAGTAATCGTTCGAGAAGAGCCTTGGTGAGAGAGGTAAAGAAGAACCGCAAGATCGCTGTGGATGAACGCCAGAGATGCAGTAGGGAGATGGTAGAAAGTTTCACAAAGTCAACTGTAATGTATAAGAATTAGATCTGTCTCTTTAAGAAAGGAGGGCGGGAGTTGAGTTTAGTTTCTGTTTCAGTTCTAGCCTGAGGAGGAAATCCTATGCTGCTAGTATGCTGTGTGCTGGAGGAAAAGAGAAGAATAAAATACAGTTAAAGCTTACTCTCTCTTAAATTCCTTACACCGTGTGGACATTATAACTGGCGACGAGGATGGGATTGATTCACCTGCTACTGTGAGTACTGACCCCTGCTTTACCGCTTCACATGCCAGCGCCACTGAGAGACTCCATCATGGCTGAATACTTGCACACGTTCCCACAGTTTGATATGACTGATGTCACTAATCTCTCTCATAACTGGAGAAAATGGTTAAATAGATTTGAGAATTTCCTGGAAGCAATAGATATAAAAGAGGAGAACAGAAAAAGAGCCGTGTTCCTGCATTGTGCGGGCACAGGAGTCTATGACATATACAGCACATTACCAGCAGCGGAGACAGACACGTACAGCAAATGCTCCAAAGCTCTCACTGACTACTTCAACCCTAAACAAAACATCAGATATGAAAGATACAAGTTCAGGATTGCTAAGCAGCTTCCAGAAGAATCCATAGATACCTATGTCACCCGGCTAAAAGAACTTGCATATGGGTGTGCATTTACTGATGTAGATGATGAAATCCTAACTCAAGTAATTGTCACCTGCTCGTCTAATAACATAAGGCGCAAAGCTCTGCAGCAGGATCTCTCTCTGCATGATTTACTCAAGATGGCCCGTGCTATAGAAATAGCAGATCATCAGGCAACTGCAATGGAGAATGGGGATAATTTACATGTGCATAATCTCAAACATAACGGTGCACAAGGCAAGCAAGCCCTGCAACAGAAGAAATGTTATAGATGTGGACAAGATTTCCCTCACCACATGAACAAATGTCCAGCTATAGGACAAACTTGCAGCAAATGTGGAAAAGGGAACCATTTTGCAGTTGTCTGCAAATCAGCACCCAAAAAGTCTCCTCTGCCAATGACAAAGCCTGCAAATATAAAAATGGTAAATCAGGATATAGAAGAAATGTCTGTGGCTGAGAACTATGTGTTCACAACTTCTGTCACTGGCTCAGTGCAGTCTCCTTGTATTACACTCACCATCTGCAACACGGATGTTACCTTTACAATAGATACAGGAGCTTCGGTGGATATCATAGACAGCAATACTTATGAACAGTTGAAAACAAAGCCAGTCTTACAGCAAGTGCACACTAAAATATTTCCATATGGATCTAAAACACCTCTAGTTACAATGGGACAATTTGATGCTGAACTTAGCTATAAAGAAAATAGGCAGAAAACCACTTTTCACACATTACAAGGATCAGGAGGCTGTCTTCTCAGCTATCACACTGCCTTGAAGCTAGGACTCATCCAGATTGTTCATACCATAACCGACCCTGCGGACCTGGATGTACAAGCCATGGTGAACAGTTTTCCCTCCCTATTTAGTGGATTGGAGAAATTAAAGGACTGTCAAGTGCATCTTCATGTGGATGACACTGTTCGTCCAGTAGCCCAGGCTCACAGGCGTATTCCATTTCACCTGAGAAAGAAGGTAGAAAAGGAACTCCAATTACTCATGGATGATGATGTCATTGAAACTGTTTCTGGTCCCACTCCGTGGGTCTCTCCACTTGTGGTAGTTCCAAAACCAAAGACTCCAGAGCAGGTAAGACTGTGTGTTGACATGCGCCTGCCCAACACTGCTATTCAAAGGGAAAGACATCTCACCCACAATTGATGACATTATTCATTTATTAAATGGAGCAACCGTTTTTTCAAAGCTCGACCTCAATAAGGGCTATCATCAATTAGAATTGAGTCCAGAATCCAGATACTTAACATTTTCCACCCATGTGGGTCTCAGAAGATACAAAAGATTGACGTTTGGGGTCTGCTCAGCAGCGGAAATTTTTCAAGATACGATAAGGAGCGTCATTCAACATATTCCAAATGCCTTTAATTACAGTGATGACATACTGGTTTTTGGGAAAACTCAAGCTGAACATAATCGTGCTCTATATGCTATCTTTGAATGTCTGCTCTCTGCTGGACTCACTTTAAACAAAGAAAAATGCGAATTTGATAAAAATTCATTGGAGTTCTATGGTCACATTTTCTCGGCGGAAGGAGTACGACCTGATCCCAAGAAGGTGGAATCCATCAGAGCAGCTTCAATTCCACAGGATGCCAGTGAAGTGCGCTCTTTTCTTGGAATGGCAAGTTACTGTGCTAGATATATTCCAAATTTTTAGACAATCAGCACTCCATTAAGGGAACTTACGAAACAAAATTGTGTTTTTCAATGGTCCCAAAACTGTCAGGCCTCTTTTGAAACAATCAAAAACGAACTCTGCTCAACAACCACCATGGCCTATTTTGATCCAGCTCTTCGAACCAAACTGATTGTGGACGCCAGTCCCGTGGGACTGGGTGCAATTTTAGCACAATACAAGGATGACAATCAAAGTCCCCACATCATTTCTTATGCAAGTAAAAGCTTAACAAGCACTGAAAGAAAGTATTCACAACCTGAAAAAGAAAGCTTGGCAGTCATCTGGGGATGTGAACACTTTCACTTATTTCTCTATGGCGCTCCCTTCACTATTGTCACAGATCATCAAGCTCTCCTTACAATTTTTGGAAATCCCCGAGCTAAAATGCCGGCACGGATTGAACGATGGGGTTTACGTCTACAGGACTATAATTACAAAATTGTTCACAAACCTGGAAAATACAGCAATCCGGCTGATTATCTCTCAAGACATCCTACGAATGATGATTTACCTGTGCATTCCTCCATTGAAGAATACATCCACTTTGTTGCAGCTCACGCCGTGCCAAAAGCACTTTCTGTTGATCAGTTTGTGAATACAACAAGTGACAAGACACTCTGTGCCTTAATACAAATTATCCAAAATAGAAGGTGGCATGAAATTCAAAAGAAAAAATTTCCTGAAGATGGGATTGATCTGAAAGAGTTAAAACTATTTTCAAATGTACGTGAGGAATTATCAGTCATTGAAGATCAACTCATCCTTCGTGGTACCAAACTGGTTGTACCTAAGGCCTTGCGCAACCTAGTCATACAGATAGCACACAAAGGTCATCTAGGAATTGTTGGCACAAAAAAGTTACTCAGAGAAAAAGTGTGGTTCCCAAATATGGATAAATTGGTGGAAGAGAAGATTAGACATTGCTCCACTTGTCAATTAATTACTCCATCATCAACTCTAGAGCCATTACAAATGTCTCCGTTACCCACTGCTGTATGGGAGGAAGTGGCAGTCGACATATATGGACCATTACCAAATGGCCAATACATTCTAGTAACAATTGATGAATATTCTAGATACCCTGTCATTTCATTCATCTCTTAAACGTCTGCTAATAGTGTCATACCAGAACTGGACGACATATTCTCTGCATATGGCATTCCAAGAGTGGTCAAAACAGATAATGGACCTCCATTCAGTGGACATGTGTTTGCACAGTTTTCTGAATACTTGGGGTTCAGCCACAGAAAAATTACACCGTGCTGGCCGCAAGCTAATGGAATCGTAGAACGTTTCATGCGCACTATGGGGAAATGAATCAAGGCAGCTAGCCTGGAGCACACCCCACTGAAACAGTCACTATACAAATTCCTGCGCAATTACCGCAACACGCCACATTCCACCACTAATGCTGCTCCATCTCATCTCATGTTCAGCAGAACTCTTCTTACAGGGATCCCTGATGTGACCAGCCATCCCTTACCAAATGACTCTTCAGTGCGATCAACGGATTTCTTTAACAAGCAAGCCATGAAACATTATGCAGACAGAAGGCGACGGGCACAGCCATGTGCCATCAAAAGAGGTGATATGGTTGTTGTGCGTCAAAAATCAACCAACAAAACCTCAGCTGTATATAGTCCTGCAAAATATAATGTTACTGAGAGAAAAGGCAGTATGGTCATGGCTGAGCGAGACGGACACTCCATCACTCGAAATTCCTCACATTTTAAAATCATACCGCAGAACAATGGTAATGAACTCCCACCAGTGGAAGATTTGATACCCGACGGTGGAGAGGACCAACAAGAGGTGACTGATCGGTCAGCACTGGACACCCCCAATGAACCCAGACATTACCCTACACGGGAAAGAAGGGCTCCATCGAGACTTATTGAAGAGATATAGTTTAAAAATAAGGGGGAATAAGACAATACAGACATATGGGTTTTTTTGGTCATTTTCGTGTTGTTACATTGTCAATATTTGTTTTATGTTGTTAATATATATATATATATATATATATATATATATATATATATATATATATATATATATATAGGGATGATGTAATGTATAAGAATTAGATCTGTCTCTTTAAGAAAGGAGGGCGGGAGTTGAGTTTAGTTTCTGTTTCAGTTCTAGCCTGAGGAGGAAATCTTATGCTGCTAGTATGCTGTGTGCTGGAGGAAAAGAGAAGAATAAAATACAGTTAAAGCTTACTCTCTCTTAAATTCCTTACACCGTGTGGACATTACATCAACTATCACTGCAGCCCCCCACCAGTCGGGCCTTTATGGCTGAGTGGCCAGATGGAAGCCTCTCCTCAGTTCAAAACATATGAAAGCCCGCATTGAGTTTGCTAAAAAACACATGAAGGACTCCCAGACTATGAGAAAAAAAGATTCTCTGGTCTGATGAGACAAAGATAGATCTTTTTGGTGATAATTCTAAGCGGTATGTGTGGAGAATACCAGGCACTGCTCATCACCTGCCCAATACAATCTCAACACTGAAACATGGTGGTGGTAGCTATGGGGATGTTTTTCAGTTGCAGGGACAGGATGACTGATTGCCATAGAAGGAAACCTGAATGCGGCCAAGTACAGAGATATCCTGGATGAAAACCTCTTCCAGCCAGCCACCTTTGGAATCCCCGCCCCACACTGTGTTATGCATTATGCACAGTGCGGGGCGGGGATTCCAAAGGTGGCTGGCCGCAATGCCCGTGCAGGCGCAGTGTGCAAGCCTGGCTGGGACATCAGACGGCCAGAGCTTACTGCGTCTGCGCAGGACACCAGTACACAGCGCAGGCGCCGGTTTTGAAACGATAACAGCGCTGAGGGGGCGGCGCCGAAAGCGCAGGAAGATTGGAGTGACGGCAGAGGAGCTGGCCAAGCTGGGGAGTGAGGACCCGCCTCCCTGGCTAGAGACAGGAATTGTGGCTAAGTATAAAAACGCTTTATTTGGGGTATACTTGAACCTAAAACTAAAAGAGCCACCTTGTTAGAATGCAGCATTACTGCTGCACAAGGTGGCTCTTTTAGTTTATAACGGCTGGAGGGGGGTGACAGTGGCCCTTTACTTAAGGTGAACTTTCTCGGGTCACTACTTCATTGCTGAATGAACATGAAAGCAGATGCCTTACAATACTTAATACATACCTTGGTATTTTGATTTGCATTTTTATTCTTAATCTAGCTTTTATTCATAAAATAAAGGATGAGATTTTAAGAATTATAATATGTATTTTATGTATATGTGCACAAGCATGGGAGCACTGCATTAATTTTTACCCACGAGCAATAGTGGGTGGTGTCTCTGGACATATAAATCCATATGGAGCAACATCTCTGTAGCACCCTCTGAAGAAGGAAACAGTGGCTTTTACAAAACGCATAAGGGAGAAGTACGGCCCCTTCAGGCATCCATACTTCGGAGATAGTGTGATGTCACACGACATTTGCTCCAGCACACTGCTTTCAGTTTCAGGAGTGGCACCGGCCGGGAATGCATGAACACTATAGTGCAGCTCCACATCTGGCATCTCCAGGACCTGCAGTATCTTCACATGGCACTTTATGGACGGACATTTTGACATCTAATAGTGAAGTCAATTTGTGGACTATCATTTTGGATACATCTGTAACCTTAACTTCATTCTATTGGCTTGATTATATACTAATACCCTCTTTGCATGTATACCAATATATACATGCAAAGCAATACACCAATATATTACAATACAGCAATATAGCAATACACCTATTTATTATTATTATTATTATTATTATTAATTTATTACACATTTTTATAGCGCCATTTATTTCATGGTGCTTTACACGTTATCTGGTTAACTATTACAGTGGGGGAAATAAGTATTTGATCCCTTGCTGATTTTGTAAGTTTGCCGACTAACAAAGACATGAACAGTCTATAATTTTAAGGGTAGGTTAATTTTAACATTGAGAGATACAAGAAAGATAAATATCTTTGTACTGTGTTAGCCAATAGATAGAAAAATATTTAGAATTGAGAGTCCTCAGTGGTTGATACGTTTTAATGGCTGACTGAAAAGATGGTAACAAATTGCAAGCTTTCGAGACTACTCAGGTCTCTTCATCAGCCATAGACTGATACAATATCTGAAGAATCACATATATACAGTGGGGCAAAAAAGTATTTAGTCATTCAGCAATAGTGCAAGTTCCACCACTTAAAAAGATGAGAGGCGTCTGTAATTTACATCATAGGTAGACCTCAACTATGAGAGACAAACTGAGAAAAAAAAATCCAGAAAATCACATTGTCTGTTTTTTTATCATTTTATTTGCATATTATGGTGGAAAATAAGTATTTGGTCAGAAACAAACAATCAAGATTTCTGGCTCTCACAGACCTGTAACTTCTTCTTTAAGAGTCTCCTCTTTCCTCCACTCATTACCTGTAGTAATGGCACCTGTTTAAACTTGTTATCAGTATAAAAAGACACCTGTGCACACCCTCAAACAGTCTGACTCCAAACTCCACTATGGTGAAGACCAAAGAGCTGTCAAAGGACACCAGAAACAAAATTGTAGCCCTGTACCAGGCTGGGAAGACTGAATCTGCAATAGCCAACCAGCTTGGAGTGAAGAAATCAACAGTGGGAGCAATAATTAGAAAATGGAAGACATTCAAGACCACTGATAATCTCCCTCGATCTGGGGCTCCACGCAAAATCCCACCCCGTGGGGTCAGAATGATCACAAGAACGGTGAGCAAAAATCCCAGAACCACGCGGGGGGACCTAGTGAATGAACTGCAGAGAGCTGGGACCAATGTAACAAGGCCTACCATAAGTAACACACTACGCCACCATGGACTCAGATCCTGCAGTGCCAGACGTGTCCCACTGCTTAAGCCAGTACATGTCCGGGCCCATCTGAAGTTTGCTAGAGAGCATTTGGATGATCCAGAGGAGTTTTGGGAGAATGTCCTATGGTCTGATGAAACCAAACTGGAACTGTTTGGTAGAAACACAACTTGTCGTGTTTGGAGGAAAAAGAATACTGAGTTGCATCCATCAAACACCATACCTACTGTAAAGCATGGTGGTGGAAACATCATGCTTTGGGGCTGTTTCTCTGCAAAGGGGCCAGGACGACTGATCCGGGTACATGAAAGAATGAATGGGGCCATGTATCGTGAGATTTTGAGTGCAAACCTCCTTCCATCAGCAAGGGCATTGAAGATGAAACATGGCTGGGTCTTTCAACATGACAATGATCCAAAGCACACCGCCAGGGCAACGAAGGAGTGGCTTCGTAAGAAGCATTTCAAGGTCCTGGAGTGGCCTAGCCAGTCTCCAGATCTCAGCCCTATAGAAAACCTTTGGAGGGAGTTGAAAGTCCGTGTTGCCAAGCGAAAAGCCAAAAACATCACTGCTCTAGAGGAGATCTGCATGGAGGAATGGGCCAACATACCAACAATAGTGTGTGGCAACCTTGTGAAGACTTACAGAAAACGTTTGACCTCTGTCATTGCCAACAAAGGATATATTACAAAGTATTGAGATGAAATTTTGTTTCTGACCAAATACTTATTTTCCACCATAATATGCAAATACAATGATAAAAAAACAGACAATGTGATTTTCTGGATTTTTTTTTCTCAGTTTGTCTCCCATAGTTGAGGTCTACCTATGATGTAAATTACAGACGCCTCTCATCTTTTTAAGTGGTGGAACTTGCACTATTGCTGAATGACTAAATACTTTTTTGCCCCACTGTATACACAACACAGCATAGAAATAATGCAAGAGATAAGACAAGTGACGTGAAGCAGAACTATCATTATGGGAGAGGGATAAACTGTTGTGTCCATAAATATTGGAACAGTTCATAAATAAGGAGTATAGCAAATAGATAATGGCTGCACTCAAGTTTATTGTGCTAAAGCAAGGAAATGTGCAATACATGAAATGTGAACAGCATAATGGCTTGTGAAATTTATGAAAAAACACATGAGATTTTTAGCACAAAATTTGGCCAAAAGTTGTGAGCCCATTCACCAAACGTCAAGGTAATCTCAGATCGAATGGGTAACTAACCTGTCTGCCTAGTGTGAACACTTACCTATGGCTAATAAAATGGTAAAGCCTGCATTTATAGAGGAGGTTAGAACCAACTGTGTTTGGATGTAATTAAAATCACAGCATGGTGAAGGGCGGGGCGTTCAAGTCAGAAAAAGCAATACATAGTAAATATAGAAAAACTGACTGAACAGCCATCTAGTCTGAACTGGTGCATAACCAAAAAGTCTTACATAGCAAATGGATAATGGCTGCACTCAAGTTTATTGTGCTAAAGCAAGGAAATGTGCAATACATGAAATGTGAACAGCATAATGGCTTGTGAAATTTATGAAAAAACACATGAGATTTTTAGCACAAAATTTGGCCAAAAGTTGTGAGCCCATTCACCAAACGTCAAGGTAATCTCAGATCGAATGGGTAACTAACCTGTCTGCCTAGTGTGAACACTTACCTATGGCTAATAAAATGGTAAAGCCTGCATTTATAGAGGAGGTTAGAACCAACTGTGTTTGGATGTAATTAAAATCACAGCATGGTGAAGGGCGGGGCGTTCAAGTCAGAAAAAGCAATACATAGTAAATATAGAAAAACTGACTGAACAGCCATCTAGTCTGAACTGGTGCATAACCAAAAAGTCTTACATAGCAAATAGATAATGGCTGCACTCAAGTTTATTGTGCTAAAGCAAGGAAATGTGCAATACATGAAATGTGAACAGCATAATGGCTTGTGAAATTTATGAAAAAAACACATGAGATTTTTAGCACAAAATTTGGCCAAAAGTTGTGAGCCCATTCACCAAACGTCAAGGTAATCTCAGATCGAATGGGTAACTAACCTGTCTGCCTAGTGTGAACACTTACCTATGGCTAATAAAATAGTAAAGCCTGCATTTATAGAGGAGGTTAGAACCAACTGTGTTTGGATGTAATTAAAATCACAGCATGGTGAAGGGCGGGGCGTTCAAGTCAGAAAAAACAATACATAGTAAATATAGAAAAACTGACTGAACAGCCATCTAGTCTGAACTGGTGCATAACCAAAAAGTCTTACATAGCAAATACACAGTTGGTTCTAACCTCCTCTATAAATGCAGGCTTTACCATTTTATTAGCCATAGGTAAGTGTTCACACTAGGCAGACAGGTTAGTTACCCATTCGATCTGAGATTACCTTGACGTTTGGTGAATGGGCTCACAACTTTTGGCCAAATTTTGTGCTAAAAATCTCATGTGTTTTTTCATAAATTTCACAAGCCATTATGCTGTTCACATTTCATGTATTGCACATTTCCTTGCTTTAGCACAATAAACTTGAGTGCAGCCATTATCTATTTGCTATGTAAGACTTTTTGGTTATGCACCAGTTCAGACTAGATGGCTGTTAAGTCAGTTTTTCTATATTTACATAAATAAGGAGTGTGAAAGTTTTATTGTCCTCTGATTGGGGTCAGGTTCTATGTTGTGATGCCCCCACAAGGTCTGAGGAGCCAATTCCTTAATTGATGTAAAAGACATAAATCCATGCAACACATTCATTCCTGCACTGAGTGTATCAAAGGTTGTCATGAGTTTATACAATGAACATTTTGTCTTCCTGATCACAGCACCATGGACATGAAATTACTTGTATTAAAGGGTAACTTCAAATCTCAGAGACACAGAAGAGTCTGGGAGTATAAACTCAAATGCTGTCTCTAATGCAGTGTCAGGACTCTGAACATTTTTATTACCTTTTTGTGCATTACTGCCCTTTTCCAAGATGGCGTCTTTGGTCTCATGTGCACTGTGTCTTCCTGCTATAAAACTCCACCCCAGCCTTCAGTCTGTGCTAGAGTATTCTGCCTTGCATCCAGCTCCTGACCTCTGGTGACTCCCTGGCTATATACCTGCTCCTGTGAACCTGTGGGGTTATCCTGCTACTCTGCTCTGAGTACCTGCTGCACACACTAGTTCCAGTAATCCTCCTTCATCTGCTGCTTGTGTTTGCTTCCATCTGCATTTGCTGGACATGTAAGCTGTTTCTGCTCTGCAAGAACCTGAGACTATTACCCAGACCTCCCTGGTTGAGCTAAGATATTATTTGAACTGCCTTATAAGCATATCTATCTGTGTTTTGGACTAAGCAAGGACTTATTCGTGTCAAGTATCCTCAAGAATAATTGTGCTTCATAGACTTTCTGCATGATTGCATTTTCCTCTGAAGTTTCCTATAGACTGCTTAGCTGCATTTGATATTTGCACCAAGTGTTGTGGACTTGACTTTCTCTCTGCACCTGTTTGAATCACCGTGTGGTAATATAGACTTTACCACTTATAAAACTGTGTACTGTAGTTGTCTTGTTCCACGCAAAGAGTCTCCTAAGTTATCCCCTATAATTATTACATGCAGGTAACGAGTTGATTAGGAGTGTCTAACTGGTCTATAGGAGCCAGAACTCTTAATGGTTGAACAAATACTTATTTATCACTGCAAAATGCAAACACATGTATATAATTTATACAATGTGATTTTCTGGAATATATTTTTGATATTCTATCCCTCAATGTTAAAATTCACCAACCCTTAAAATTATAGACTGTTCATGCCTTTGTCAGTGGGCAAACTTCCAAAATCATCAAGGGATCAAATACTTATTTCCCCCACTGTAATAGCCTTGTTGGTTTCCCCTGTATTCGCTAGTGACCTCTGCGTAGACACTAAGTGTATATAATGAATGTAATGTCATATTCCCTGCTGTCTGGTCAATCAAGTGAGCGATCACAGCAAAACGTATCACATTCACCTTTCTATATATTTGCGCAACGTAATTTTTTTTTCTTTAGCACAGTGGACTTACATTATACAGTAGTTTATTAATTTGCTATTGTAGCCATTGTATCAGCCAAATATAGGTAACATTGGTAAGCTGCATCACTGGTGTTTCTTTAATTTCAACTCTGGAGTAGTGCTACTAATCTAAGTTCTCCACTCCTAGTATGACGCTTATCAGCCAGCTCTTCCTGGTGACCCTCCATTACCATGTCTATATCATCTTGTGATTACAACTTCTGACTGCCTGTAAGTGAAAAGTACAGTCACAAGCTCTCAGTGTAAGCTTATGAGAACCCCATGCTGGTCTCATTCTGCCTCTCATAGACTCTTATAGACTCTGCCTCTCATAGACTCATTGTAGTAGTTACCTTCGGCTCACCCAGCAAACACTGTAGCCATCCGACAGGTCACAAACTGCTGCAGACCGACTGGAGCAGTGCTGAGAACAGATGAAGACGGCGGCAGAGGAGTATAAGACTAATGTCAGGGATCTTAGATTACTGTGACTGCTCTAGCTGTAAAATATATTAAAATTTGTTAAAATAATTCTGGCCTTTAACCCCTTAACGACTGCCGATACGCCTTTTAATGGTGGGCTTTAAGGGGCCTTATTCCTCAGAGCTGCTTTTTAATTACCTTGAGGAATAAGAGTATAAGAATTAAATTCCCACGAGTGTCAGCTGTACGCGACAGCTGACAACCTGCTGTATCGGCCCCTGCCACTTTTGGAGCCAGTCAGGGCCGATTAACCCCATAAATACCACTGTCAATCCCGACAACAGTAGTTAATTGGTTATAATGGGGTTTCAAGAACCCCTTTGTAACCATTGGACCACCGCAATGAGAATCGTGGGTGTTGATGGTTACCATGGTACCCTGAGGTCATGTGATGACCCCAGGGTACGTTGACCTGTGAGATCCAGCTGTAAGCTCTACGGCTATGTCAGTTAGACACAGTCTCATGCATTGACGTACACGAGTACTGCAGTGTATGAGACCAGTGATCAAAATAAAAATGATACATGTCCCACAGTGGGGCTAAGTGAAAAAGTAAAACAAAATATGTAAAAACGTAAAAAAACACACAAAAAAAACACCAAATCACTAAAAACCATTTCTCCACATAAATTGCAGCATTTGTGATAAAGCAGAAATAAACAAACAAAAAAAAGTACACACATTGGTATCAACACATCCGGAATGACCAGCTCTATAAAACTGGCACATTATTTATTTATTCTGTATGGCACAAAGATAATAAAAAAATGCCAAGAATGTCGCCTTTTCTTCATACTAACTCAGAAAAAAAGTGAATAAAAAGTGATTAAAAAGTTGTATGTAAGAAATAATTGTACAAATAAAAATGCCAAACCGTCACTCAAAAAACAAGCCCTAATATGGCTCATATGGCAAAAAAAATTTAAAAAAGTTACCGCTCTCAGAATATGGCGATGCAAAGACAAATTAGGTTTCGTAGAATATTGTTTTTAGTGTGTAAAAATAGCAAAGCATAAAAAAATTATATCACCGCATTAGGGAGAAATTGCGCAATAAATTGTGGGGTCCGGTTTTACCTATTAACCCTTGTGTTCCTGACAAATTTGCAGCAAATACACAAATCATGTTTTTACTCCTAGATGAATTCACAGGCAGTGAATTTTCCAATATGGGGTCACCTGGGAGGGTTTCTGCTGTTCTGGCACCTCAGGGGCTCAACTATTGGTGCCCACCATCTATTCAAATGAAATCTGCGTTCTAAAAGCCAAGAAGTGCTCCTTCCCATCTAATCCCTGCCATATGCACAAATTGTAGTGTACAACCACATATGGGGTACTGTCACATTCTGGAGAAATTGCATAACAAATTGTGGGGTCAAATTTCTCCCATTATCTCTAGTTTAAATTACGGTATACATTTCATGATAATACAGTATTTTAGTGGAAAAAAATATTTTTTTTGTTTTCACTTCTAAATGTTATAAAGCGTCGTGAATCACCTGTAGGTAGTACACCTCTAGATGAATTCCTTGACTGGTCTAGTTTCCAAAATAGGGTCACTTGTGTTTCTGCTGTTTTCTCATGTCAGGGGCTCTCCAATTGCAAGATAGCATTCATATTCTATTCCAGACAAATCGCCCTCTTTCCTTTTCTAGCCCTGCCATGTGCCCAAATGCTCTCTCTACACTTTGGATAAATACCTTGAGGGGTATAGTTTCCAAAATGGGTTCACTTATGGGGGGCTCCCACTGTTCAGGCACATCAGCGGTTCTCCAAATGAGACATGACAACCACAGACCATTCCAACAAAGGCTTCATTCCAAAACATCACTTCTTCCTTTCTCAGCCCTGCCGTGCCCCTAAACAGTAGTGATTTTTCATTTTCACGGCTCTTTGTTTTAAACTTCTGTGAAGCACCTGGGGGTTCAGGTGCTCGCCACACATCTAGATACTGTACATTGCTTAAGGGGTCTAGTTTCCAAAATAGGTCACTTGTGGGGATTTCCACTGTTTAGGCACAATAGGGGTTCTCCAAATGCGACATGGCGTCCGCTCTCGATTCCAATCATTTTTGCATTGAAAAAGTCCAATGTTGCTTCTTCCCTTCTGAGCCCTGGTATGCACTCAAACAGTAGTTTTCCCCTATATATGGGGAATCGGTGTACTCAATAGAAATTGCACAACAAATTTTAGGGTCCATTTTCTCCAGTTACCCTTGTAAAAATATAAAAATTAGTGGTTAAATAACATTTTTGTGAAAAAAAGCAAAATGTTCATTTTTCTTTCCACATTGCTTTAGTTCCTATGAAGCACCTGAAGCATTAATAAACTTCTTGAATGTGGGTTTTTTGGGGTGAAATTTTTTAGAATGGTGTAACTTTTGGGTTCTTTCTATCATATAGACCCCCCAAATTCACTTCAAATGTGATGTGGTCACAAAAAAATTGGTTTTGTAAATTTTCACAAACACATACAAAATTTGGGCTGAAAGCCCTAGCCAGCTCACCAACTCCAGCCACAGGTGCACGGGACTCCGTCCGGACTCGACGTGAAGCAATAGAAAAATGAAGGTAAATATCCCAGCTCCTTAAACAAATTCCTTTATTGTAAAGACTTTAAAACATGATATGCGGCATGATCCTCACAAAGTGGATGTGAACATGAGCACCGACTATTCTATATCAAATAGAGTGTACTATGTTTTTAATATTTTTGTATAATGAGTCAGTGTTGTAGTAAAAGAGAGAGAAAATATAATGTTTAAGGACCTTAATGCATCAAATCATGTGATATAAACTAAAAATGTCATTGGTCTGTATGGACTACAAAACACACGTGATCATAATTAATTTAGCTGTGAAAAAGATATCTTTAACCCCTTAGCGACCGCCGATACGCCTTTTAACGGCGGCCGCTAAGGGTACTTAAACCACAGCGCCGTTAATTAACGGCGCTGTGGAAAAAGTGAATAGCGCCCCCCAGGATTTTCTCTGGGGTCTCGGTTGCCGAGGGTAGCCGAGACCCCAGAGAACATGATTCAGGGTTTTTTTACCGACCCCCGAGTTGCGATCGCCGGTAATTAACCGTTTACCGGCGGTCGCAACAAAAAAACAAACAAACTCGATTTGCCATTTAATTTCTCTGTCCTCCGATGTGATCGCACATCGGAGGACAGAGAAATGGGGTCTCCGATCGCCCCCGATAGCCCCCCAATACTCACCTATCTCCCCCGGTGCTCCTCGTGGCTCCCCATGGGCGCCGCCATCTTTTTCCGGGGAAAAAATGGCGGGCGCATGCGCAGTGCGCCCGCCGCCCAGCACCCGGAAGATCTTTGGGGTCTCGGCTGCCGGGGGTAGCCGAGACCCCAAAGAACATGATCGGGGTTGGTTTTTACCGACCCCTGTTTTGCGATCGCCGGTAATTAACTGTTTACCAGCGACCGAAAAAAAAAAAAAAAAAAAGCGATGTCATTCTCTGTCCTCTGATGTGATCGCACATCAGAGGACAGAGAAATAGGGGGATTCGGGGACCCTGTTATACTTACCGGTGTCCCTGGGTCCTCCTGCTTCTTCTGCTGTCTGCCGGCTTCTTGCTCCGGTAAGATAATGGCGGGCGCATGCGCAGTGCGTCCGCCATCATCTGCCGGCCGGCAGAGGAAGATTCTTCCACTTGTTTTATTTTGGTCACTGTGAGATCCTATCACAGTGATCAAAATAAAAAAAATAGTAAATAACCCCCCCCTTTATCACCCCCTTAGTAAGGAAAAAATAAAACTAAAAAAATGTATGAATTTCTATTTTCCAATTAGGGTTAGGGGTATGGTTAGGGGTAGGGGTAGGGTTAGGGGTAGAGTTAGGGGTAGGGGTAGGGTTAGGGGTACGGTTAGGGGTAGGGTTAGGATATGTGCACACGTAGAATGGTTCTCTGCGGATTTTTCCGCAGCGGATTTGATAAATCCGCAGGGCCAAAACGCTGTGTTTTTCCTGCGGATTTATCGCGGATGTACCGCGGTTTTTGTGCGGATTCACCTGCGGTTTTACACCTGCGGTTTTCTATTATGGAGCAGGTGTAAAACCGCTGCGGAATCCGCAGAAAGAATTGACATGCTGCGGAATGTAAACCGCTGCGTTTCCGCGTGTTTTTTTCCGCAGCATGGGCACAGCGTTTTATGTTTCCCATAGGTTTACATTGTACTGTAAACTCATGGGAAACTGCTGCGGACCCACAGCTGCGGAAACGCTGCGGATCCGCAGCAAAATCCGCAACGTGTGCACATAGCCTTAGGGTTAGGGATAGGGATAGGGCTTGGGTTAGGGTTAGGGTTAGAGCTAGGATTAGGGTTAGAGCTAGGGTTAGAGCTAAAGTTAGGGTTAGGGTTGGGGCTAGGTTTAGGGCTAAAGTTAGGGTTTGGGCTAAAGTTAGGGTTAGGGCTAGGGTTGGGGCTAAAGTTAGGGTTAGAGTTGGGATTAGGGTTTGGATTAGGGTTGGCATTAGGGATTAGGGTTAGGTTTGGGATTAGGGTTAAGGCTAGGGTTGGTATTAGGGATAGGGGTGTATTGGGATTAGGGTTAGGTTTTGAGGTTAGGGTTGAGATTAGGATTAGGGGTGTGTTCGGTTTAGGGTTTTGATTAGGGTTATGGTTAGCTTTGGGATTAGGGTTAGGGGTGTTTTGGGGGTTAGGGTTGTGATTAGGATTATGGATTGGGTTGGGATTAGGGTTAGGGGTGTGTTGGGGTTAGGGTTGGAGTTAGAATTTGAGGGTTTCCACTGTTTAGGTACATCAGGGGGTCTCTAAACGCCACAGCCAATTTTGCGCTCAAAAAGTCAAATGGTGCTCCCTCCCTTCTGAGCTCTGCCATGCGCCCAAACAGTGGTTTACCCCCACATACGGGGCATCAGCGTACTCGGGATTAATTGGACAACAACTTTTGGGGTCCAATTTCTCCAGTTACCCTTGTGAAAATAAAAACTTGGGGGCTAAAAATCTTTTTTGTGGAAATTTTTTTTATTTTTATTTTCACGACTCTGCATTATAAACTTCTGTGAAGCACTTGGGCATTCAAAGTTCTCACCACACATCTAGATAAGTTCCTTGGGGGGTCTAGTTTCCAAAATGGGGTCTTGGGGGGGGGTTTCTACTGTTTAGGTACATCAGGGGCTCTGCAAATGCAACATAACGCCCGCAGACCATTCTATCAAAGTCTGCATTCCAAAACGGCGCTCCTTCCCTTCCGAGCTCAGCCATGCGCCCAAACAGTGGTTCCCCCCACATATGGGGTATCAGCGTACTCAGGACAAATTGGACAACAACTTTTGGGGTCCAATTTCTCTTGTTTCCCTTGTGAAAATAAAAATTGGGGGGCTAAAAAAATCTTTTTTGTGGAAAAAATATTTTTTTTTTATTTTCACGACTCTGCATTATAACCTTCTGTGAAGCACTTGGGCATTCCAAGTTCGCACAACACATCTAGATAAGTTCCTTGGGGGGTCTAGTTTCTAAAATAGGGTCACTTGTGGGGGGTTTCTACTGTTTAGGTACATCAGGGGCTCTGCAAACGTAACATAACGCCCGCAGACCATCCCATCAAAGTCTGCATTCCAAGCGGCGCTCCTTCCCTTCCAAGCCCTGATGGGTACCCAAACAGTGCCCCCCCACATATGGGGTATCAGCGTACTCAGGACAAACTGGTCAACAGATTTTGTGGTCCAATGTCTCCTGTTACCCTTGAGAAAATAAAAAATTGCAGGCTAAAAAATCATTTTTGAGGGAAAAAAAAGGATTTTTTTATTTTCACGGCTCTACGTTATAAACTTCCGTGAAGCACCTGGGGGTTTAAAGTGCTCACCACACATCTAGATAAGTTCCTTAAGGGGTCTAGTTTTCAAAATGGTGTCATTTGTGGGGGGTTTCCACTGTTTAGGCACATCAGGGGCTCTCCAAACGCGACATGGCGTCCGATCTCAATTCCAGCCAATTCTACATTGAAAAAGTAAAACGGCACTCCTTCTCTTCCAAGCTTGGCAGTGCGCCCAAACAGTGGTTTACCCCCACATATGGGGTATCGACGTACTCAGGAGAAATTGCACAACAACTTTTGTGGTCTAATTTCTCCTGTTACCCTTGTGAAAATAAGAATTTGTGGGCAAAAAGATCATTTTTGTGTAAACAAATGCGATTTTTTATTTTCACGGCTCTACTTTATAAATTTCTGTGAAGCACTTTGGGGTTTAAAGTGCTCACCACACATCTAGTTAAGTTCCTTAAGGGGTCTAGTTTCCAAAATGGTGTCACTTGTGGAGCGTTTCCACTGTTTAGGCACATCAGGGGCTCTCTAAACATGACATGGCATCCGATCTCAATTCCAGCCAATTCTGCATTGAAAAAGTCAAACGGCGCTCCTTCTCTTCCAAGCTCTGCGGTGCTCCCAAACAGTGGTTTTATCCCCACATATGGGGTATCGGCATATTCAGGAGAAATTGCACAACATAATGTATGGTTAAATTTCTGTTTTTACATTTGTGAAAATAAAAAAATATGGTTCTGAATTAAAATGTTTGCAAAAAAAGTTAAATGTTCATTTTTTCCTTCCACATTGTTTCAGTTCTTGTGAAGCACGTAAAGGGTTAATAAACTTCTTGAATGTGGTTTTGAGCACCTTGACGGGTGCAGTTTTTAGAATGATGTCACACTTGGTTATTTTCTATCATATAGACCCCTTTAAATGACTTCAAATGTGATGTGGTCCCTAAAAAAAAATGGTGTTGTAAAAATGAGAAATTGCTAGTCAACTTTTAACCCTTATAACTCCCTAACAAAAAAAAATGTTGTTTCCAAAATTGTGCTGATGTAAAGTAGACATGTGGGAAATGTTATTTATTAACTATTTTGTGTGACATATCTCTCTGATTTAAGGGCATAAAAATACAAAGTTTGAAAATTGCAAAATTTTAAAAATTTTCGCCATATTTCCATTTTTTCATAAATAATCGCAAGAAATATCGAAGAAATGTATGTTACCACTATTATGAAGTACAATATGTCATGAAAAAACAATCTCAGAATCAGCGGGATCCGTTAAAGCGTTCCAGAGTTATAACCTCATAAAGTGACAGTGGTCAGAATTGTAAAAATTGGCCCGGTCATTGAGTACCAAATTGGCTCTGTCACTAAGGGGTTAAATCGAAACGTGTTGCTGAATTGTCGGTGCTCATGTACACATCCACTTTGCGAGGATCATGTCGCATATCATGTTTTAAAGTCTTTTACAATAAAGGAATTCATTTAAGGAGCTGGGACATTTACCTTCATTTTGCTTTTGTAAATTGTGTTGGAAAAATGACAAATTGCTAATCAACTTTTAACCCTTCTAACTTCCTAACAAAAAAAATTATGTTTAGAAATTGATGCAGATATAAAGTAGACATATCGAAAATGTTATTCATTAACTATTTTGTGTTACCTAACTCTCTGATTTATGGGCATACAAATTAAAAGTTTGAAAATTGCGACATTTTCTAAATTTTCGCCAAATTTCCAATACTTTCACAAATAAATGCAAGTCATATCATACAAGTTTTACCACTATCATGAAGTACAATATGTCACAAAAAAATATTCTCAGAACCACTGGGATCCTTTGAAGCATTCCAAAGTTATTAACACAAAGTGACACTGGTCAGATTTTTTAAATTTGGCCTGGTCATTAAAGGGAATCTGTCAACCCATTTTTTGCCTATAAGCTAATGCCACCGCCATCAGGGGCTTGTCTACAGCATTCTATAATGCTGTAGATAACCCCCGATGTAACCTGAAAAACAAGTAAGATTATACTCACCCAGGGGCGGTCCCGGTGCGGTCCGGTCCGATGGGCGTCGCGGTCCGGGTCCGGTCCCTCCCATCTTCTTACGATGATGTCCTCTTCTTTGCTTCCTGTCGCAGCTCCTGTGTAGGCGTACTTTGTCTGCCCTGTTGAGGGCAGAGCAAAGTACTGCAGTTCGCAGGCGCCGGGAAAGGTCAGAGAGGCCCGGCGCCTGCGCACTACAGTACTTTACTCTGCCCTCAACAGGGCAGACAAAGTACGCCTGCACAGGAGCCACCATAAGAAGCAAAGAAGAGGACGACATCGTATGAAGATGGGAGGCACCGGACCCCGACGACCGGACCACACCGGGACTGCCCCTGGGTGAGTATAATCTAACTTGTTTTTCTTATCTTTCAGGTTACATCGGGGGCTAATCTACAGCATTACAGAATGCTGTAGATAAGCCCCTGATGGTGGTGGCCTTATGTTTTAGGCGAAAAGTGGGTGGCACCCTTTAAAGCAAATCTGTCAGTAGGATTTTGATAAGTAAACTACAGACAGTGTCATGTTGTCTGTCATGATCTCTGCAGGCAGAGATCATAGCAAGCCTATAGAGGGACAAGCTCTCGGAAGATGGAACTATACTGACCATGAACTAAGCCTGCCGCGCAACTAGAAATAGCCAGGTAGCATTTCCTATTTATCGCTAGATGCCCAGCTCTGGCCTAAGACCTAAATAGCTAGCAGAGGGAAATATAAGACCTGGCTCACCTCTAGAGAAATATTCCAAAGAAGACAGTAGCCCCCCACATATAATGACGGTGAGTTCAGATGAAACAACAAACGCAGCAGGAAAATAGTCTTAGCAAATTTGAGGTCCGCTTACTAGATAGCAGAAGACAGATAGTATACTTTCATGGTCAGCAGAAAAATACTAACAAAACACCATCCAGAGATTACCTTAAACTCTGGCATTAACTCATAACGCCAGAGTAGCAATCCCTGATCGACGAGAGCTTTCCAGACACAGTAACAAAACTTCAGCTGCGAACTGGAACAAATAGGCAAAACAAAACATGGACAAAAGTCCAACTTATCAGTAGTTGTCTAGAAGCAGGAACAAGCACTGAGAGGCATCAGATAACATTGTTGACCGGCAAGAAACCACCAGAGAAATGAGCTTAAATAGCGACACCCACTACTGATGGAATCAGGTGAAACAGGAAAGAGGATGACAAGTCCAATTCCACAAGCGGCCACCGGGGGAGCCCAGAATCCAAATTCACAACAGTACCCCCCCCTCAAGGAGGGGGCACCGAACCCTCACCAGATCCACCAGGGCGACCAGGATGAGCCCTATGGAAGGCACGAACAAGATCAGAAGCATGAACATCAGATGCATTGACCCAAGAATTATCCTCCTGGCCGTAACCCTTCCAGTTGACCAGATACTGGAGTTTCCGTCTGGAAACACGAGAGTCCAAAATTTTCTCCACAACGTACTCCAACTCACCCTCAACCAACACCGGAGCAGGAGGCTCAACAGAAGGTACAACAGGTACCTCATACCTGCGCAATAACGACCGATGAAAAACGTTATGAATGGAAAAGGACGCAGGGAGGTCCAAACGGAAAGAAACAGGATTAAGAATCTCCAATATTCTATAAGGGCCGATGAACCGAGGTTTAAACTTAGGAGAAGAGACCCTCATAGGGACAAAACGAGAAGACAACCACACTAAATCTCCAACACAAAGCCGAGAACCAACACGACGATGACGGTTGGCAAAACGCTGAGTCTTCTCCTGGGACAACTTCAAATTGTCCATAACCTGCCCCCAGATGTGATGCAATCTCTCCACCACCGCATCCACTCCAGGACAATCCGAGGATTCCACCTGACCGGAGGAAAATCGAGGGTGAAACCCCGAATTACAGAAAAACGGGGACACCAAGGTGGAAGAACTGGCCCGATTATTGAGGGCGAACTCTGCCAATGGCAAAAAAGCAACCCAATCATCCTGGTCAGCAGAGACAAAACACCTCAGATATGTCTCAAGGGTCTGATTAGTCCGCTCGGTCTGGCCATTAGTCTGAGGGTGAAAAGCAGATGAAAAAGACAAATCTATGCCCATCCTAGCACAGAATGCCCGCCAAAATCTAGACACAAATTGGGTACCTCTGTCAGAAACAATATTCTCAGGAATACCGTGCAATCGGACAACATTCTGAAAAAACAGAGGAACCAACTCAGAAGAAGAAGGCAACTTGGGCAGAGGAACCAAATGGACCATTTTAGAGAAACGGTCACAGACCACCCAGATGACAGACATCTTCTGGGAAACAGGCAGATCTGAAATAAAATCCATCGAGATGTGTGTCCAAGGCCTCTTAGGAATATGCAAGGGCAACAGCAGTCCGCTAGCCCGAGAACTACAAGACTTGGCCCGAGCACAAACGTCACATGACTGCACAAAGACTCGCACATCTCGTGACAGAGAAGGCCACCAGAAGGATCTTGCCACCAAATCCCTGGTACCAAAAATTCCGGGATGACCTGCCAATGCAGAAGAATGTACCTCAGAGATGACTCTGCTGGTCCAATCATCCGGAACAAACAGTCTATCAGGCGGACAACGATCCGGTCTATCCGCCTGAAACTCTTGCAAGGACCGCCGCAGATCAGGAGAAACGGCCGACAAAATTACTCCCTCCCTAAGGATACCTGTGGGTTCAGAATTACCAGGAGAGTCCGGGTCAAAACTCCTAGAAAGGGCATCTGCCTTAACATTCTTAGAACCCGGTAGGTATGACACCACAAAATTAAAGCGAGAAAAAAATAAAGACCAGCGCGCCTGTCTAGGATTCAGGCGTCTGGCAGTCTCAAGATAAATCAAATTTTTGTGGTCAGTCAATACCACCACCTGATGCCTAGCCCCCTCGAGCCAATGGCGCCACTCCTCAAACGCCCACTTCATGGCCAAAAGCTCCCGATTCCCAACATCATAATTCCGCTCTGCGGGCGAAAATTTGCGAGAAAAGAAGGCACAAGGCCTAATGACGGAGCAGTCGGAACCTTTCTGCGACAACACTGCCCCAGCTCCGATCTCCGAAGCGTCAACCTCAACCTGAAAAGGCAGATTCACATCAGGCTGACGCAACACAGGGGCAGAGGCAAAACGGCGCTTAAGCTCCTGAAAGGCCTCTACAGCATGAGGGGACCAATTAGCAACATCAGCGCCTTGTCTGGTCAAATCAGTCAGTGGTTTAACGACATCCGAAAAACCAGCAATAAATCGGCGGTAAAAGTTGGCAAAGCCCAAAAATCTCTGAAGACCCTTAAGAGAGGAGGGCTGAGTCCAGTCACAAATAGCTTGCACCTTGACGGGATCCATCTCAATGGAAGAGGGAGAAAAAATATACCCCAAAAAGGAAATTTTCTGGACCCCAAAAACGCACTTAGACCCCTTCACACATAAAGAATTAGACCGCAGAACCTGAAAAACTCTCCTGACCTGCTGGACATGAGAGTCCCAGTCATCAGAAAAAATCAGAATATCATCCAGATATATTATCATAAATTTATCCAGAAAATCGCGGAAAATATCATGCATAAAAGACTGGAAAACTGAAGGGGCATTAGAAAGACCAAAAGGCATGACCAAATACTCAAAGTGGCCCTCGGGCGTATTAAATGCGGTCTTCCACTCATCCCCCTGCCTGATCCGCACCAAATTATACGCCCCACGAAGATCAATTTTAGAGAACCACTTAGCACCCTCTATACGAGCAAACAAATCAGTAAGCAATGGCAATGGGTATTGATACTTAACAGTGATCTTATTCAGAAGCCGATAATCAATACATGGTCTCAAAGAGCCGTCTTTTTTTGAGACAAAGAAAAACCCAGCTCCCAAGGGAGAAGAAGATGGACGAATATGTCCCTTTTCCAAAGACTCCTTTATATATTCCCGCATAGCAGCATGTTCCGGCACAGACAAATTAAACAAACGACCCTTTGGATATTTACAACCCGGTATCAAATCTATGGCACAATCGCACTCACGGTGCGGAGGTAACGACCCAAGCTTGGGTTCGTCAAAGACGTCTTGATAATCAGAGAGGAACTCAGGGACTTCAGAGGGAATGGACGACGAAATAGAAACCAAAGGTACGTCCCCATGAATACCCTTACATCCCCAGCTCAACACAGACATAACTCTCCAGTCCAAGACTGGGTTGTGAGACTGCAACCATGGCAATCCCAGTACCAAATCGTCATGTAAATTATACAGCACCAGGAAACGAATAATCTCCTGGTGATCCGGATTGATACGCATGGTTACTTGTGTCCAGTATTGTGGTTTATTATTAGCCAATGGGGTGGAGTCAATCCCCTTCAGAGGAATAAGAGTCTCCAAAGGCTCTAAATCAAAACCACAACGATTGGCAAAGGACCAATCCATAAGACTCAGAGCGGCGCCAGAGTCAACATAGGCATCCGTGGCAATGGATGACAAAGAGCAAATCAGGGTTACAGACAAAATAAACTTAGACTGAATGGTGCCAATGGAAACAGACTTATCAAGCTTCTTTGTACGCCTAGAGCATGCCGATATAACATGAGTAGAATCCCCACAATAGAAACACAATCCATTCTTCCGTCTAAAATTCTGTCGCTCGCTCCTGGACAGAATTCTATCACACTGCATACTTTCTGGCGTCTTTTCCATAGACACCGCCAGATGGTGCATCGGTTTGCGCTCCCGCAGACGCCTATCAATCTGAATAGCCATTGTCATGGACTCATTCAGACCTGCAGGCAAAGGGAACCCCACCATAACATCCTTAACGGCATCAGAGAGACCTTCTCTGAAAGTTGCCGCCAAGGCGCACTCATTCCACTGAGTAAGCACAGACCATTTACGGAATTTTTGGCAGAAAACTTCAGCTTCGTCTTGCCCCTGAGATAGTGCCATCAAAGTTTTTTCTGCCTGAAGTTCCAAATGAGGTTCCTCATAAAGCAAGCCCAAGGCCAGAAAAAACGCATCCACATCGCGTAACGCAGGATCCCCTGCTGGCAATGAGAAGGCCCAATCTTGAGGGTCACCCCTGAGCAAGGAAATCACAATCCTAACCTGCTGAGCAGGGTCTCCAGCTGAACGAGACTTCAGGGACAAATAAAGCTTACAATTATTTCGGAAATTCTGGAAGCTAGCTCTATTCCCTGTGAAGAACTCCGGCAAAGGAATTCTCGGCTCAGATACCGGAGCATGTACCACAAAATCTTGTAAATTTTGTACTTTCGTGATGAGATTATTCAAACCCGCAGTTACACTCTGGAGATCCATTATTGTCAGGTGCACACAGAGCATACAGAGATTAGGAGGAGAGAGAGAAAAAAGACTGCAGCAAGGCAGACTGGAGGAAAAAAAAAAAAAATTCCAGCAGACTTCTTATAACTCTCCTTTCTCAACCTGGGTCTTTAACACTTTATTGGCCGGTCAAACTGTCATGATCTCTGCAGGCAGAGATCATAGCAAGCCTATAGAGGGACAAGCTCTCGGAAGATGGAACTATACTGACCATGAACTAAGCCTGCCGCGCAACTAGAAATAGCCAGGTAGCATTTCCTATTTATCGCTAGATGCCCAGCTCTGGCCTAAGACCTAAATAGCTAGCAGAGGGAAATATAAGACCTGGCTCACCTCTAGAGAAATATTCCAAAGAAGACAGTAGCCCCCCACATATAATGACGGTGAGTTCAGATGAAACAACAAACGCAGCAGGAAAATAGTCTTAGCAAATTTGAGGTCCGCTTACTAGATAGCAGAAGACAGATAGTATACTTTCATGGTCAGCAGAAAAATACTAACAAAACACCATCCAGAGATTACCTTAAACTCTGGCATTAACTCATAACGCCAGAGTAGCAATCCCTGATCGACGAGAGCTTTCCAGACACAGTAACAAAACTTCAGCTGCGAACTGGAACAAATAGGCAAAACAAAACATGGACAAAAGTCCAACTTATCAGTAGTTGTCTAGAAGCAGGAACAAGCACTGAGAGGCATCAGATAACATTGTTGACCGGCAAGAAACCACCAGAGAAATGAGCTTAAATAGCGACACCCACTACTGATGGAATCAGGTGAAACAGGAAAGAGGATGACAAGTCCAATTCCACAAGCGGCCACCGGGGGAGCCCAGAATCCAAATTCACAACAGTTGTCGCTTTTACAGTGATTAAAATGATACCTGGGGTGAAGAAATCCGTCTTGTGGTTCTTGTGTAATCAATGTTAGAAGTTTTCAGTTAATGAGATGCTTGTGTGCTCTAGACCAGAGAAACCAAGGAAAGACCTGCCCACAGGCCCACCATTAAGCACAAACGTGTTCCTCATCATAGAGACAGACTGTTTGTGGTTCGGGGCTGCCTATGGGCAGGTCTTTCCTTGGTTTCTCTAGCTTAAGCACCAAGATAAGACTACAGTTCTGCCTACAGTTCTGCCCCAGAGCATGAGCAACTCATTAACCGAAAACATCTAACGCTGATTAAACAAGAACCAAAAGATGGACTTCTTTGCCCCAGGTATCATTTTAATCAGTGGAACAACTTCAACATGACAATGCCTGTAGTTTACTTAGCAAAATCCTGCTGACAGGTTCACTTTAAAGTTAAAATTTGCTCAGTTACAAAGGGGTTAAAGTGATGGTTAAGGACTTGAAACTGATCACTTTTCTGTAGAATAAGTCATCAATATTAGCTCAGTGGGTATCTGAATCTTTGCACCCCTGACCATCAGCTATATGAAGAGGTTGCAGCTAGTGTTGAGCGATACCTTCCGATACTTGAAAGTATCGGTATCGGATAGTATCGGCCGATATCCGAAAAATATCGGATATCGCCGATACGATTCCCGATACCAATACAAGTCAATGGGACACAAGTATTGGAATGTATCCTGGATGGTTCCCAGGGTCTGAAGGAGAGGAAACTCTCCTTCAGGCCCTGGGATCCATATTCATGTAAAAAATAAAGAATTAAAATAAAAAATATGGATATACTCACCCCTCCGGCGGCCCCTGGACCTTACCGATGTAACTGGCAGCCTCCGTTCCTAAGAATGAGGAGTTTAGGACCTTCGATGACGTCGCTGCTTGTGATTGGTCGCGTGACCGCTCATGTGACCGCTCACGCGACCAATCACAAGCCGCGACGTCATCGCAGGTCCTAAACTCCTCATTCTTAGGAACGGAGGCTGCCGGTTACATCGGTAAGGTCTAGGGGCCGCTGGAGGGGTGAGTATATCCATATTTTTTATTTTAATTCTTTATTTTTTACATGAATATGGATCCCAGGGCCTGAAGGAGAGTCTCCTCTCCTCCAGATCCTGGGAACCATACACTGGGAACTTCCGATTCCGATTTGCGATATCACAAAAATATCGGAACTCGGTATCGGAATTCCGATACCGCAAATATCGGCCGATACCCGATACTTGCGGTATCGGAATGCTCAACACTAGTTGCAGCATTATGGAAACACAGCATACTCATCATTATCCACAAGACCCAGCTCTGTATGTAAAATTGTAGCTTTGCCAGGTCCTGCAACTAAGAGCAATAAATAGGACTGAGCTGTAAGGGTATGTGCACACGTTGCAGATTTGGCTGCGGATCCGGAGCGGATTTGACTCTGCAGATTTGCAGCAGTTTTCCATGTGTTGTACAGTATCATGTAAATGTATGGAAAACAAAATCCGCAGTGCACATGCTGTGGAAAATACCGTGCGGAAGCGCTGTGGTTTATTTTCTGCAACATGTCAATTCTTTGTGCGGATTCTGCAACATTTTACACCTGCTCCATAATTGGAATCCACAGGTGTAAAAACGCATGTGAAAACCGCACAAAAACTGCAATAAATCCGCCGTAAATCTGCAGTTAAAATGCCCTTCAGATTTTTCAGAATCTGCTCGGAAAAATCCGCACACGAATCCGCAACGTGTGCACATACCCCACTACTGGATGTAGCTGTGACTATATGTTATATAGTCTTATTACACTCACTATTCTCATTTGTAGTAAGTGTTGTGGTTTGTACTAGCATATTAGTATCTTTTCACATATGTTTTCTGCAAAAAAATGACATATACCTAACATTCCACATATCCAAACACAACAAAATGTCAACAGTGAAACAAATACTGCATATGACATGAAATGGAAAAGAGCTTTTCCATACAGCATCGCTGTCCACACAAGCAGCGTTGTTCCCAGATTACTTCCTTCATTATAACATTACACACGGTTTTCAATCAGTTCTGATGAAGTTCCAATAGACCAAAACGTGTATACACAACTGAATGCTGTTATGAAATAAGATCACAATTTATCTTCCATGTATATAGGAGTGCCAGGTTTACTGTTTAATTTAAATAATATAGGAAGTACTTGACATTTTTATTGTTTTAAGAGACAGCAATTCCTTAAACTGTGTACAATCCATATATTAACCTCTTCAGCCCGGGCCATTTTCCATGTTTGCATTTCTGTTTTTTGCTCCCCTTAATCCCAGAGCCATAACTTTTTTATTTTTTGTCAATATGGCCATGTGAGGGCTTGTTTTTTTGTGGGACGAGCTGTACTTTTGAACGACATCATTGGTTTTACAATATAATGTACTGGAAAACAAAAAAAATCCAAGTGCGGTAAAATTGCAAAAAAAGTGCAACGCCACAATGTTGTTTTTTTTTTACTATGCTCACCAAATGCTAAAACTGACCGTTATGATTCTCCAGGTCATTACGAGTTCGTAGATACCAAACATGTACAGGTTCTTTTTTATTTAAGTGGTGAAAAAAAATCCAAAGTTTGTAAAAAAAAAAAAAAAATTGTGTAATTTTCCGAGACCCATAGCGTCTCCATTTTTCATGATTTGAGGCTGGGTGGGTCCATGGGATCGAATGTTTCCTCCGGTCCCTCAGTGTCCTCAATGTCCAGAATTCCTGCTTCTCATGATGGTATTCTCTGCCGTTTCGCACCGGTCCTTAAAATAGCAGCCCACGCAAAATTCTGCCACATGTCAGATAACTTGCTCCCGTTCTGCTTAGCCTTCTTCCTCTAGCAACTGCAGTCCCACTAACACTGCACCGCTAGCACTGCTGCTGCTGTACTCTCTTCTCTGTTCTGGCCCCCTGAATGCTAACTGCTGTGCTCACTCTTCTACAACGTTGCGTGGCACAGTGATGCCCTGGGCTAGCCAGCCGTGTGAGCTACATGGGCGCCCCGGCCCCAACTCAATAAAGCAGGAAGACCTCACTACCTTATCCAACCGTGCCCCTCCTATGTTAACTATATACTATCCTACCTAACACTGTGCTATAAAGCTAACTCTGTAATGCCCTCATCTAGTGGCCATCCTGGAACACTGCACTTTCCCTATATTACTATAATAAATATATACAAAATACAGTTTAGCAAATGTACAGAAATAATGCACATAAATATACATTGTACTCCACAGGTAATACACAGCAGGTGTAGCAATACCCGTATACGCCAATGGCAATACAATTTAAGGTGTAGCAGTACCATCGTGTATATGTGTATATACAGACATGGTCGGACTGGAGGGTCTGGGGCCCACCAAGGGAATGGACTCTAGAGGCCCACCCTACAGCTGTATGCAAAATGTCAGTCGTTATCCCCATTTTAGTGGAGCATCGACTGTAAACCACAGGCGGCTCCTGCACATCTACTGTGAGTCCCCATAACTGGGATGTACAATTGCGGTATTTTACATTAAAGGTTCTATGGTTAAATCAAGTTATCACTGATCCATGGGCTCCACAGGATAGGTGATCGCTTAGGTCTGACCATTAGAAACTGCACAGATCGGAAGAACGGGGAAGTTTTATCCATTACAGGACACTTATCCCCATTTTAAAATGCAGAGGCTTGTAAGATGTCTGACCACAGCTCCATTCATTTTCTTTGGGGCTTCCAGAAAAAAACAACAAGAGCAGCGCTCGCAGCCACAGAGTGAATGACTGTATCAGTGGTCAAGTCGGACATACCGCTTCAATCTAATGGGGATAAAAGTTCCACATTCTGCCGACTGGGTCTCAGCACTCAGACCCCCCCCCATCACCACCAATCAATACTTTATCACTAATACTGTGGAGAGGTGATTACTTGTTTCACAGAAGAACCCCTGTAAGTGCATCTCTGACACTGTGATCCAAGTATCTAATCTCTAATGGAAATAAAGCATCTTCTCCTAATTAATATCAAAGAGAACAGATTACCGCCATACACAACACAATTCTCTATACTAAGACCAATAATACCCCTTACATGGAAGAAATACCACCACACCATCACCAGACCACATAGTGACCGAATAAAACCACATATTACCAGCATATAGGCACCAAATAATACCACATACAAGGCGAAATACTGCCACACCATAACTAGACTACATATTCCACCAAAGTGACTGAATAATACCACACACAGGGGATAAATACCACCATACCGTCACCAGACCACAAATTACCACCACATAGTGACCGAATAATACCACATATAGGGGATAAATACTACCACACTGTGACCAGACTACATATTACCATCATATAGTGACTGAATACTACAATACTAATCTTGAATAAAAACCACAATACTAACAACACTTATTACCACCAGTGATATACACAAGAGCTCTGTATATAGTGTCAGTGTACAGGTAATACAGTGATCACCAGTGACATTACACACAGGAACTCTGTACATAGTATATAGTGTATAGTGTGCATGTACATGTAATACACTGACTCACCAGTGACTTCTCAAGTTGAAGTCCTTCTCTTTCCTTCAGCCAGCACAGACCGCCATCACTTCTTCCAGCCAGGACTCATCTCTGCAAAAATTAAACACACAGTCATCAATTGCTGATCGCTTCCAGAGCACTTTCCCCACTTTTTCCCTGACTTCTACACTACATCAGATGAAGAAAAAAAGCGACGTAGTACCGCCCTGCAGAGTAATAGGACCCCCATTTTGTTCCCTCCATGAAAAACAATTTCCTAAAAAGTAAATTATATTACAGTAGTAATAATGTCCCTAATTGGACCCTAAAGAAATTATGCTCCCCACTTGTCACCATAATATAGCATGTTCCTCATTCTGGCCCCAAACAGTAATTAAATCCCTCATCCTGGCCCCCTTTATTTCATAATCCCGCCCAGCCTGGTCCCTTTATTTTATAATATGCCCCAGCCTGGCCTCCTATGTCCCTTGTGCAGCCTGGCCCCCAGATATCCATCCTGCCCCCCAGCTATCCATACCCATATGTCCCTTGTTCTCTCCCCATATATCTCCTGGACCACCATGTATCCATCCTGGTCCATTGTCCGGGCCTCCCCATGATTAATCCATCCTGGCTTCTCCCATATATCCATCCTGATCCCACGTGTAGATGTATTCTGGCACCCCCATATAGCCATCCTGGCCCCCCATATATAATTATCCTGGCTCCCCCATATATAACCATCCTGGCTGCCCAATATATAGATGCATCCTAGCTCCCCCATATATATATCCATCCTGGCTCCCCAATATATATCCATCCTGGCCCCCCAATATATGCATCCTGCCCCCCCCATATACATGCACCCTGGTCCCTTGTCCTGCCCCCCATATATCCTTCTGGCTCCCAATATACACTGCTCAAAAAAATAAAGGGAACACTAAAATCCCACATCCTAGATATCACTGAATGAAATATTCCAGTTGTAAATCTTTATTCATTACATAGTGGAATGTGTTGAGAACAATAAAACCTAAAAATGATCAATGAAAATCACAACTAATATCCCACGGAGGTCTGGAGTTGGAATGATGCTCAAAATCAAAGTGGAAAATGAAGTTACAGGCTGCTCCAACTTCAGTGGAAATGCCTCAAGACAAGGAAATTATGCTCAATAGTGTGGTTGGCTTCCACGTGCCTGTATGACCTCCCTAAAACGCCTGGGCATGCTTTTGATGAGGCGGCAGATGGTCTTCTGAGGGATCTCCTCCCAGACCTGGACTAAAGCATCCACCAACTGCTGGACAGTCTGCGGTGCAATGTGACGTTGGTGGATGGTGCGAGACATGATGTACCAGATGTGTTCAATCGGATTCAGGTCTGGGGAATGGGCAGGCCAGTCTATAGCTTCAATGCCTTTATCTTGCAGGAACTGCTGACACACTCCAGCCACATGAGGTCTGGCATTGTCCTGCAATAGGAGGAACCCAGGGCCAACTGCACCAGCATATGGTCTCACAAGGGGTCTGAGGATCTCATCTTGGTACCTAATGGCAGTCAGGCTACCTCTGGCAAGCACATGGAGGGCTGTACGGCCCTCCAAAGAAATGCCACCCCACACCATTAGTGACCAAGTGCCAAACTGGTCATGCTGAAGGATGTTGCAGGCAGCAGATCGCTCTCCACGGCGTCTCCAGACTCTGTCACGTCTGTCACATGTGCTCAGTGTGAACCTGCTTTAGTTTGTGAAGAGCACAGTGTCGAATTTGCCAATCCTGGTGTTCTGTGGCAATTGCCAAGCGTCCTGCACAGTGTTGGGCTGCGAGCACAACCCCCATCTGTGGACGTCGGGCACTTAGACCATTCTCAAGGAGTCGGTTTCTAGCCGTTTATGCAGACACATGCACATCCATGGCCTGCTGGAGGTCATTTTGCAAGGCTCTGGCAGTGCTCCTCCTGTTCCTCCTTGCAAAAAGGCTGAGGTAGGGGTCCTGCTGCTGGGTTGCTGCCCTCCTACGGCCCCCTCCACGTCTCCTGGTGTACTGGCCTGTCTCCTGGTAGCGCCTGCAGCCTCTGGTCACTACGCTGACAGACACAGCAAACCTTCTTGCCACAGCTCGCATTGATGGTGCCATCCTGGATGAGCTGCACTACCTGAGCCACTTGTGTGGGTTGTAGACTCCATCTCATGCTACCACGAGTGTGAAAGCACAACCAACATTCAAAAGTGACCAAAAGATCAGCCAGAAAGCATTGGTACTGAGATGTGGTCTGTGGTCCCCACCTGCAGAACCACTCCTTTATTGAGTGTGTCTTGATAATTGCCAACAATTTCCATCTGTTGTCTATTCCATTTACACAACAGCATGTGAAATTGATTGTCAAACAGTGTTGCATCCTAAAGGTACCGTCACATTAAGCGACGCTGCAGCGATATAGACAACGATGCCGATCGCTGCAGCGTCGCTGTTTCGTCGTTGTGTGGTCGCTGGAGAGCTGTCATACAGACAGCTCTCCAGCGACCAACGATGCCGAAGTCCCTGGGTAACCAGGGTAAACATCGGGTTACTAAGCGCAGGGCCGCGCTTAGTAACCCGATGTTTACCCTGGTTACCAGTGTAAATGTAAAAAAAACCAAACACTACATACTTACATTCCGGTGTCTGTCGCGTTCCCCGGCGTCCGCTTCCCTGCACTGTGTAAGTGCCGGCTGTAAAGCAGAGCGGTGACGTCACCGCTGTGCTCTGCTTTACGGCCGGCCGGCGCTGACACAGTGCAGGGAAGCGGACGCCGGGGAACGTGACAGACACCGGAATGTAAGTATGTAGTGTTTGGGTTTTTTTACATTTACACTGGTAACCAGGGTAAACATCGGGTTACTAAGCGCGGCCCTGCGCTTAGTAACCCGATGTTTACCCTGGTTACCAGTGAAGACATCGGACAGAAATAAGGTGCTGGCCTTCTAGCTCCGACCAACAATGTCACAGCAGGATCCTGATCGCTGCTGCGTGTCAAACACAACGATATCGCTATCCAGGACGCTGCAATGTCACGGATCGCTATCGTTATCGTTGTTAAGTTGTTCAGTGTGAAGGTACCTTAAGTGGACAGTTTGATTTCACAGAAGTTTGATTTACTTGGAGTTATATTCTGTTGTTTAAGTGTTCCCTTTATTTTTTTGAGCAGTGTATATACATTCTGCCCCCCATATGCATCCTGTTCTCTTGTCCTGCCCCTCATAAATCCATGCTGGCCCCCCATATATCGATTCTGGCCCCCCATATACTGTATATGCATCCTTGCTCTACCATATATCTATCCTGGCTCCCCATTTATATGTATACTGGCTCCCCATATATCTGCATCCTGGCCCCCCATATATATGCATCCTGTTCTCTTGTCCTGCCCCTCCCATAAATCCATCCTGCCCCCCATATACTGTATCTGCATCCTGGCTCTACCATATATCTATCCTGGTCGCCCATATATCTGCATCCTGGTCACCCATATACCTGCATCCTGGCCCCCCATATATATGCATCCTGGTCCTTTGTCTTGCCCCCCTTTATATATCCCGGCCTTCCCATATGTATCCATCCTAGTCCTTTGTCCTGCCGCCACCTTATATCCATCCTGGCCCTTTTTTCCTACCCCCATATATCTATCCTGCTGCCTCCCTTATATCCACCCTGGTCCTTTTTTCCTGCCCCATATATCCATCCTGCCGCCCCCCTTATGTAATAATTATAGGGGATAACTCAGGAGACTCTTTGCGTGGAACAAGACAACTACAGGACACAGTAGTATAAGTGGTAAAGTCTATATTATCACACGGTGATTCAAACAGGTGCAGAGAGAGACTCAAGTCCACAACACTTGGTGTAAATATTAAACGCAGCTTAGCAGTCAGAGGAAAATGCACTCAAGCAGAAAGTCTATGAAGCACAGTTATTCTTGAGGATACTTGACACGAATAAGTCCTTGGTAGTCCAAAACACAGATAGATATGCTTATAAGGCAGTTCAAATCATATCTTAGCTCAACCAGGGAGGCCTGGTTAATAGTCTCAGGTTATTGCAGAGCAGAAACAGCTTACATGTCCAGCAAATGCAGATGGAAGCAAACACGAGCAGCAGAAGAAGGAGGATTACTGGAACTGGTGTATGCAGCAGGAACTCAGAGCAGAGTAGCAGGATCACCACAACAGGTTCACAGGAGCAGGTGTATAGCCAGGGAGTAATCAGAGGTCAGGAGCTGGATGCAAGGCAGAATACTCTAGCACAGACTGAAGGCTGGGGTGGAGTTTTATAGCAGGAAGACACAGTGCACATGAGAACAAAGACGCCATCTTGGGAAAGGGCAGTAATGCACAAAAGGTAATAAAAAATGTTCAGTGTCCTGACACCTTATATCCATCCTGGTATGTTTTTCCTGCCCCCATATATCCATCCTGCCGCCCCCCTTATATCCATCCTGGTACTTTTTTCCTGCCACCATATATTCTTCCTGCCACCCCCCCTTATATCCATCCTGGTCCTTTTTTCTTGTCCCCATATATCCACGCTGCTGCCCCCCTTATATCCATCCTGGTCCATTTTTCCTGCCCCCCTCCCCCCATATATCCATCCTGCCACCCCCTTATCTGCATTCTGGTCCTTTTTTCCTGCCCCATATATCCATGCTGCTGCCACCCTTTAAATCCATCCTGGTCCTTTTTTCCTGCCCCTCCAATATATCCATCCTGCTGCCCCCTTATATCCATCCTGGTCCTTTTTTCCTGCCCCCCCCCCCCCCCAATATATCCATCCTGCTGCACCCTTATATCCATCCTGGTCCTTTTTTCCTGCCCCCCCCTCCCAATATATCCACCCTGCTTCCCCCTTATATCCATCCTGGTCCATTTTTCCTGCCCCCTCCCCCCATATATCCATCCTGCCACCCTCTTATCTCCATTCTGGTCCTTTTTTCCTGACCCATATATCCATGCTGCTGCCACCCTTTAAATCCATCCTGGTCCTTTTTTCCTGCCCCTCCAATATATCCATCCTGCTGCCCCCTTATATCCATCCTGGTCCTTTTTTCCTGCCCCCCCAATATATCCATCCTGGTCCTTTTTTCCTGCCCCCCCTCCCAATATATCCATCCTGCTTCCCCCTTATATCCATCCTGGTCCATTTTTCCTGCCCCCCTCCCCCATATATCCATCCTGCCACCCCCTTATATCCATTCTGGTCCTTTTTTCCTGCCCCCATATATCCATGCTGCTGCCACCCTTTATATCCATCCTGGTCCTTTTTTCCTGCCCCCCCCAATAAATCCATCCTGCTTCCCCCTTATATCCATCCTGGTCCTTTTTTCCTGCCCCCCCCCCCAATATATCCATCCTGCTTCCCCCTTATATCCATCCTTGTGCATTTTTCCTGCCCCCATATATCCATCCTGCCCCCCCCCCCCTTATATCCATCCTGTTCCTTTTTTCCTGCCCCCTATATATCCATCCTGCCGCCCTCCCTTAAATCCATCCTGGTCCTTTTTTCCTGTCCCCATATATCCATGCTGCTGCCCCCCTTATATCCATCCTGGTCCTTTTTTCCTGCCCCCCCAATATATCCATCCTGCTGCCCCCTTATATCCATCCTGGTCCTCTTTTCCTGCCCCCCCCCCCCAATATATCCATCCTGCTTCCCCCTTATATCCATCTAGGTCCATTTTTCCTGCCCCCCTCCCCCATATATCCATCTTGCCACCCCCTTATATCCATCCTGGTCCTCTTTTCCTGCCCCCCCCCCCCCCAATATATCCATCCTGCTTCCCCCTTATATCCATCTAGGTCCATTTTTCCTGCCCCCCTCCCCCATATATCCATCTTGCCACCCCCTTATATCCATCCTGGTCCTTTTTTCCTGACCCCCCAATATATCCATCCTGCTGCACCCTTATATCCATCCTGGTCCTTTTTTCCTGCCCCCCCCCCTCCCAATATATCCATCCTGCTGCACCCTTATATCCATCCTGGTCCTTTTTTCCTGCCCCCCCTCCCAATATATCCATCCTGCTTCCCCCTTATAACCATCCTGGTCCATTTTTCCTGCCCCCCTCCCCCATATATCCATCCTGCCACCCCCTTATATCCATTCTGGTCTTTTTTCTTGCCCCCATATATCCATTCTGCTGCCACCCTTTATATCCATCCTGGTCCTTTTTTCCTGCCCCCCCCCCAATATATCCATCCTGCTGCGCCCTTATATCCATCCTGGTCCTTTTTTCCTGCCCCCCAATATATCCATCCTGCTGCCCCCTTATATCCATCCTGGTCCATTATTCCTGCCCCCTCCCGCCATATATCCATCCTGCCGCCCCCTTATATCCATTCTGGTCTTTTTTTCCTGCCCTCCAATATATCCATCCTGCCGCCCCCCTTATATCCATCCTGATCCTTTTTTCCTGCTCCCCCCCCCCCATATATCCATCCTGGCCCCTTATACTGGCTTCAAGGAGAGACAGAAAAGAGAGAGCCAGACAGAGAGAGAGACAGACAGACAGAAGATTCCTCTTACTTTCCTGCTCTCCCAGCGCCGTGCAACGTCCTCCTCCTCTCTCGCGAAATGGGGCTGTCTAGGAAAAAAACAAGTTTTCACTTATTTGTGAGACCCCTACCGATTGGCAGAGCAGGACACTTTTAGCCTCGTTAGAATAGTGCAGCAGTGCTCATACTCAACATCATCTCTATTTATTACTTATGGTGATGCCAAGCAAGGCGCTCAGCTTTTTCCCTTAGAGATTGAATGGAGCTACCATTAGGAGTGTCCACTACTGCTCAGTTTTAACCGGGACAAGTGCCCCATTGGGGATATAAATTACCCATTCTGTTGATCAGTGCAGGTCCCAATGGTCAGACCATCGTGATCAATAAATTATCTCCTATTCTTTGGAGAACGAACACTGACTTTTCAACAATTGCTGACTGAACTTTTTGCTGAACTATACTCACCAAGCATTCCAAAGAGAAAGTGTGAGGTCACCAAACTCCAGCGGCCGTACACGATGTACACGCCCACCCTCTCTCTGCCAGACGGCTCTCCCTTCACACACAAGCCACCGGCCGCGGCGCTTCTGCTGTGTGAAACGTCGAAGGTAATGCCCTAACAGAAGCAGCTGCAACCACAAGTCTCCATAAGGTAAAGCGTGCTGATTTGGACACTGTCTTCCCACTGCAAGCCTCCAGAGGTAAACCGTGTTGGGTCAGTGCACAGTCCTTCTACCGCACACCTATAGTTGGGGTTTAAACTCCTTTGCCTTCAGTGAATCACTGTCACCTGCAGTGCGGTCAATATGAATAGACAAAGACAATATAATGGACATGTATGGCGCTCCACATATAAAGTGTCAATGAACTATTGCACTGTGACTGTCCTTCCTGCTAGCTCCTTGATAATCACACCTGTTCATTACATGGAAAAAGTGGATAACCATGTGTTGATACCATTCATGCAGCTCTGTAAAGAGACATGGCCGAGCAAATATACCCCTGCTGTCACATCATTGATTTACAGGAAATAGTGGACTCCCAACGCGTGGATCTGATGTATTTTTTAGAAAATATACTCCTGCTGGTTGTATATTGTCTGCTATTAATTGTTTTCATTGGGGAATACTACTAAACTCCAAACCTGATTTTGAGGCCATATCATATGCAAATTAACACCTCTTGAATTTACATATAGGAAAATATATCCACCTGCATTGTGCTCTAATAAATAAATATACACACCTAATATTATTTTTGTATGAGGGCACTATAAGGCTACTAACCTATTCTGTGCACACTATTACTGTAGGTTGAGTGGTTTCTACGCATATTACTCTAGAATCCATTTCCAAGGGAGCACTTAGATAATCCCAATACCTCCTCCTAAGGGCAGGTTCACAATTTCATATTTTATTTCAGTTTTACTGACACCTGGACTGGTCGGATTGCCTGCAGCTGGGTTAAGAGGCTAGTTAGGAGCGCCATTGTGGTCATTCATATTCACTAAATTTATGGTTTACCCTATAATTTATGTGCTTTATACCAGTACAAAACAATCAAAGAATGGTATTTTTCAATTCCACTTCAATCTTTTCATTTTTAATTTCCAATTGGTTACATTGTTTAAAGCTGGTTTAAATGTGTTAATAACATGTACCTGGTTTACGTTATTGTCTTTGATGAGACAAAAAAATTTTCTTTCTGTTTTACATATTGTTATATTACAAGATAGACTTCCAACATACATTTAGAAATGCTCCAAATCATTTAATCAGATAAATAATCCCAAAATGCTGAATGAAAAGCGATAAATTTCTACAGCAAACAGAAGTAAACTGCAATATTCCAACCTTTTTTTATGTATTTTGCCTTTTCATTAAACAATATATTAGAATGGATTAGAAAAGAATGGCTAGGGCATGGACATCATTCAGTTGAAGCTGCTTTTTGCATTTCCCCATAGATTTACAGACATTAACTTGCTCAGGTTTCACTTTTAGGGGATAATTTAATCATGCTGAATTTGCTGTTCAGACAGTTATTGGACAAACCCCCATTGATTTAAGTGAGTGTTTCCGGCTGATCACTTCCTATAAAGCCTCTTTACTCATTATTAAATTACTGCCTCGATGTGGAGGAGACACTGTAACAATACTCATTGGAATCATTCATGAAGCATGGGGCCTAATGATGCTTTAGTTTACAACTTTGACAAGCAGCTCAGGGATCTGACGTAGTGAATTGGATAATTCCAGTATCCGCAATTGAAATTTTAAAACAACAAACAAACATAGTTATTTGATCACTTTAACATTTTAAAGACAAATAAATAAAATATACACCTGGCTTACTCGTTTCAAGCCTATACAGGGCCCTTACGGGCTGTGACTACGGGCCATGCATGGGCTTGAAACGCATAGGAAAGGTGCTTCTTTTGAATTTTTTGTCTTTGAAATGTTAGAGTGAGTGTTTTATTATTATTTTTTTTGTGTGTTGATTGTGGATGATGGAATTGTCCTCTTTATTTTGTTCACATCCTGGGAACTGGCCCACACCTTTGTCCGTGCACTGCCGCACCCAATAAAGTACTGTTGTTACTTTGAAGTGATAAACTAATAAATTTTGATTTTCTATATGACATAGTGTCACATGCTAAATTTCTAATTTGTATTTTTTTTTAAATCTTAGAAATAATTTGTATTACTAAACCTAGGCAATGTACAGATAATTATTGTTTTAATGGAAGACTTTGGTGCCATACACAAGCATTAAACATTGGTGCACACAGTACCTTTATGTCTGTGCAAAATTATAGAGACTCTTTCAAGCAGCTGTATAAGCCTCCAGTGCACAAAAACCTAAGACCAATAATCTCTTAATTACAGTTTATGCTAAACAATGTACAGTAGTGTTCGATTTATGGTGGCCATATACCATGGGAGCAATTATTTTTTTGGACACCCCCATACAGTCTGTGATGTATGCCACAGTATAGGCACATGTCGCAAATAGGCTCTCATTGTAAAATAAAGAAAAAGCATACAGGGCGTCAAAGTCAGGACGCTGTCAAATGACGAATCGTCATATGGCGCTACGATGTGAAATGCAACAGATTCAAATGCCATGATGTCTTCAAGTGTTATATTTATAAGGAACCTTTTTGTGTGAATCTTTTTGCTAGGTTCTTTAAGTTGAATTACATAGTGATTTTGTGCTACATTATAGGATATGTCCATGTAGGACCATAATAAGTACCTGAGGTTCCTCGATAATAGTGTCTTACTATGCATGCTTTAACCCATTATTGCTGAAGTCTGTTTTGACCTTCCTGACAGCGCACTGCATGGTTTACAGCTGTCAAACAGCCGCAAGAACTGCAGCCGCGGAGACTTGAGCATATTATCTGAGCATGCCAAAGACAAACGATTAGCACCCGAGCATGCTCAGATAACACCTTATCCAAGCATGTTCGCTCATCACTTTGAAGGCCTACTCAATTTTGAAGGGAATTTCATGGGTGTGTGTCAGAAATCCCACATATTCTACTATTTTAAAGACTGCACCCCTGGAAGTAAACCGCATTCAAGAAGTTTAGCCATTCAGTTGCTTCATCGAAATGCAGAATGGAATAAAATAATAATGAAAAATTATGTTTTTTCAACTAAAATGTTGCTTTAGCTTCAAATGTTTCCTTTCACAAGTTAGAATAAGAGAAAATGCACAGAGAAATTAGTTGCCCAATTTCTAATGATATGTGTTTAGGCTTGCGGCATGGCACAGAATGTCTTTTGGCTGGAATTCAATGTGGATGCCATGTCACTTTTACAGAGTCCTCATTGTGCTGAAACCCTCCAGTAGCGATCCTACAAGTAACAATCAACCCTTTAACGAGCCAAATCAGAACACATACTTTACACTGAAGAGGGCCAATAGCCCTAAACACAGTGTCTGCAAATTGAGATTCTGATTTGGCTTTTATCGTAAGTCATGTTGCAAGACTTGTTAAAGGGTTGATTGTGACTTGTAGGATCGCTACTTCCAACAGGTGGCGCTATAGAGATCAAGTCCTCTTTCTCTCTAAAGAGGCAATTTGCATATACTGTAAAGTTTCCCAGAGGACAAATAAGCTTCTTTACCTTGACAAGCAAGAGCTGGTATGTCACTCTCCACAAGGAGATACTTTACCCCTTAGACTACAAGAGTGGCATCAATTTTTCCTGAGTATGCCAAAACTACAAATGTGGTTGGAAACTACTAATTGGGCACATAGAAAGGCTACGAAGAGAAGGAGTTCTATATGAATTTTGTAATGCAGTTTTGTCTGGACTTGGTTACTGGCACCTTGTCACATTTAGGGAAAGCTCACATGGGAGCATAATATGACCAAGTGTTATCTGATGTTTTATCAGCTAGCACTCGGGCCAATGCTATACTATGGAGCAATGCAGATCTGCAATTTTTTTCTCATGCTGATTCGGCAGGAGAGAAAAAAAAAATCTCCCCATGCTGCGAGTGGCTCCAGAATTCGGAGAAAACACACCCATACAAGTCTATGGATGCATGTGAAACAGCCTTCGAATTACAGTGATTTTGGGCTACATTATGGGATATGTTCATGTAGGACCATTATAAGTACCTGAGGTTACTCGATAAAAGTGTCTTATTATGCATGTTTTATCCCATTATTGTCTGTTTTGACCATCGTGACAAAGCCTTGGATGTCATCTGAGTGCAGTTCGATTTCCACAGGCTCAGACAATGGAAAAGATAAAGAAATTAAGTTCTCAGTCTTCTCTACACCTGCACTCCCATTCTTGCATGCTAGAGAATTGGATCACATTAAGATGACACTTGGCTCAAACTACAGAGTTTGGGCCTAGTGCCATTAATATAATGGAGCCAATTCTCTTGCATGAGAGAACATACGCTTGTGTGACCCTGGCTACAGTGCCTTCATGGTGTCGAAATAGCAGTAATCCTCCACAAGTGACCCCATTTTGGAAAAAAAAATCTTCAAATAACTCAGCTAGTGGTGTAGTGATCTTTTTGGGCACATAGGTGCTTCTTAAAACTTAATAACCTTGGAACATGAAAAAGAAAATTTTGGGGTTTTACATTAAAATGATGCTTTCTCCCTATATTTATTTATTTTTACAAGGGGCAATAGGAGAAAATGGATCCTACAATCTGTAAAGGAATTTCACCCAAATGCGGAAATACCTCATATGTGGTTGAAAACTACTGTTTGGACAACCACTCAGCAGGGCTCAGAAAATAATTATTTAGGTTTTGGAGCACAAATTTGACTGGGATAGTTTACCGGCGCCATTTGCAGAGTGCCTAAGTGCCAGAACAGCCCATACCACGAAAGTTACCCCATTTTAGCAACTACATTCCTCAAAAAATTAATCCAGGGTGTGGTGAGAATTTTGAACCTGTACAACACTGTAGGCGTTATGACTGCCAAAGCACATTTAAACGTACAAACCAGGGAGACAAATACCTGGATCTGACAGGTCCCTGTTCATACTACGAAAAGTCCTTCTCTGACCCTGGTCTATCCCTGTCTGACCTCGGAGGTTGGCACCCTAAGGCTACTTTCACACTAGCGTTAACTGCATTACGTCGCAATGCGTCGTTTTGCCGAAAAAACGCATCCTGCAAAAGTGCTTGCAGGATGCGTTTTTTCTGCATTGACTAACATTAGCGACGCATTTGCGACGCAATGACACACGTCGCAACCGTCATGCGACGGTTGCGCCGTGCTGTGGCGGACCGTCGGGAGCAAAAAACGTTACATGTAACGTTTTTTGCTCCCGACGGTCCGCTTTTTCCGAACGCGCATGCGCGGACGGAACTCCGCCCCCACCTCCCCGCACTTTCCCGCACCTCACAATGGGGCAGCGGATGCGCTGGAAAAATGCATCCGCTGCCCCCGTTGTGCGGCGGAGACAACGCTAGCGTTGGGAACCTCGGCCCGACGCTATTGTGAAAGTAGCCTAAGATAACGCTAGCAGCTCCTAGGATCACTAGAGTAACAGTTTCCTAAGAAGTAAAAGCGTCACACGCAAAACATCTGCAAACAACACAAATTACAGCAAAGTTGTTTGAATACAACAAAGTCTATCACTAACAGCCAACACCAGTAGGGGAAGGTATTTAAAGCTGCACCCAAAAGGTGATAGGACAAAAACAGTAAATGAAAAACATATGTTACCCAAAACCGACAGAAACAAAGATAACAGAACTAAAATACACCAAAAAAGGTGTATCTGTTGTGGCTCGGTGGAAAAATACTCCAACCACAGAATCAAGGGTTTTAATCCAGAAGCATGACTGTACCCTTCTTCAAGGAGAGGTCACTGGACCCATCGAGATCCCCAACTGCTGATGGCACAGATAGAACTCCTTGGCATGTAGATCTTTATCATCCAACCAAGAGTTATCCTCCTGTTATGGACTGGTAATTTAGGAGCGACATGCGACTAGCTCTGAGCAGGTGGTAACTATACAGACCGCAGTTCCTGATCTTAACACAACACTAGCAGTAGCCGTGGGATGTTCCTGTCACTCCCTGGACACCTTGTCACAGCCGGAGAACTAGCTACCCCTAAAGGTAGAAATAGGAAATCTATCTTGCCTCAGAGAAAATCCCCAAAGGATAGGACAGACCCTCACAAATAATGACTGTGAGGGGAGAAGGAAATGACACACGTAGTATGAAACAAGATTTAGCAAAGGAGGCCACTTCTAGCTAGCTAGTACAGGAAAGAACACTGTGCGGTCAGTAATAAAAACTAGAAAAAGTCCACCGCAGAGATATGCAAAAATCTCCACACCTGACTAAAGGTGTGGAGGGCAAAATCTGCAGCCCAGAGCTTCCAGCTTAGCTGAATAGATCCATACTAATAAGCTGGACAAATGAGCAAAACATAGAATGTGCTGAACAATAAAGTCCACAACAAGTGGACTGCAAAAGGACAAGCAAGGACTTATCTTTGCTGAACTGGACAGAGTGTCAGGGAAATCCAAAAGAGCCGTGACTCCAAGCAGGAACAATTGACAACTGGCATTGATTGAGGGATAAGGCCAGACTAAAATAGCCGAGCCAGAAAGACGATCAGTGGAAGCAGCTGCTGATGCTAAATCCAATAAGCAGCTATACCACTCAAAACCACAGGAGGGAGCCCAAGAGCAGAATTCACAAATGTGCTACTTACAACCACCGGAGGGAGCCCAAGAGCGGAATTCACAACAGTACCCCCCCTTGAGGAGGGGTCACCGAATCCTCACCAGAGCCCCCAGGCCGATCAGGACGAGCCAAGTGAAAAGCACGAACCAAATCGGCGGCATGGACATCGGAGGCAACCACCCAAGAATTATCCTCCTGGCCATAACCCTTCCACTTGACAAGATACTGAAGCCTCCGCCTCAAAAAACGAGAATCCAAATTTTTTTCAACCACATATTCCAACTCCCCCTCAACCAACACCGGGGCAGGAGGATCAACAGAGGGAACCACGGGTACCACATATCTCCGCAACAAAGATCTATGGAAAACATTGTGGATGGCAAAAGAGGCTGGAAGGGCCAAACGAAAAGACACTGGATTGATAATCTCAGAAATCTTAAAAGGACCAATAAACCGAGGCTTGAACTTAGGGGAAGAAACCTTCATAGGAACATGACGAGAAGATAACCAGACTAAATCCCCCACACGAAGCCGAGGACCAACACACCGATGGCGGTTAGCAAAACGCTGAGCCTTTTCCTGAGACAACGTCAAATTGTCTACCACATGAGTCCAAATCTGCTGTAACCTGTCCATCACGGAATCAACACCAGGACAATCAGAAGGCTCAACCTGCCCTGAAGAAAAACGAGGATGGAAACCAAAATTACAAAAAAAAGGCGAAACCAAAGTAGCCGAACTGGCCCGATTATTAAGGTCAAACTCGGCCAACGGCAAGAAAGCCACCCAATCATCCTGATCAGCAGACACAAAGCATCTCAAATAGCTTTCCAAGGTTTGATTAGTTCGCTCAGTTTGGCCATTTGTCTGAGGATGGAACGCCGAAGAAAAAGACAAATTAATGCCCATCCTAGCACAAAAGGACCGCCAAAACCTGGAAACAAACTGGGAACCTCTGTCAGACACAATATTCTCCGGAATGCCATGCAAACGAACCACATGCTGAAAGAACAATGGAACCAAATCAGAGGAGGAAGGCAATTTAGGCAAAGGTACCAAATGGACCATTTTAGAGAACCGGTCACAAACCACCCAGATAACAGATATCTTCTGGGAAACAGGAAGATCCGAAATAAAATCCATGGAAATATGCGTCCAGGGCCTCTCAGGGACAGGCAAAGGCAAAAGCAACCCACTAGCGCGGGAACAGCAAGGCTTAGCCCGGGCACAGGTCCCACAGGACTGCACAAAAGAACGCACATCCCGCGACAAGGAAGGCCACCAAAAGGACCTAGCAACCAAATCTCTGGTACCAAAAATCCCAGGATGACCGGCCAACACCGAACAATGGACCTAAGAAATTACCTTACTTGTCCATCTATCAGGAACAAACAGCTTCCCCACAGGACAGCGGTCTGGTTTATCAGCCTGAAATTCCTGAAGCACCCGCCGTAAATCAGGGGAGATTGCAGAAAGAATCACCCCTTCCCTAAGAATGCCAACCGGCTCAAGAACTCCAGGAGAATCAGGCAAAAAACTCCTAGAGAGGGCATCCGCCTTAACATTCTTAGATCCCGGAAGATATGAGACCACAAAATCGAAACGGGAGAAAAACAGGGACCATCGAGCCTGTCTAGTGTTCAGCCGCTTGGCCGACTCGAGGTAAATCAGATTCTTATGATCGGTCAAGACCACAACGCGGTGCTTGGCTCCCTTAAGCCAATGTCGCCACTCCTCAAATGCCCACTTCATAGCCAACAACTCCCGATTGCCGACATCATAATTGCGTTCCGCAGGCGAAAACTTTCGGGAAAAGAAGGCACATGGTTTCATCAAGGAACCATCAGAATTCCTCTGTGACAAAACGGCCCCTGCCCCAATCTCAGAAGCGTCAACCTCAACCTGAAAAGGAAGAGACACATCAGGCTGACACAAGACAGGGGCAGAAGTAAATCGGCGCTTAAGCTCCTGAAAGGCCTCCACAGCCTCAGAGGACCAATTTGTCACATCAGCGCCTTTCTTCGTCAAATCGGTCAGGGGCTTAACCACACTAGAGAAGTTGGCAATGAAACGGCGATAAAAATTAGCAAAGCCCAAAAATGTCTGAAGGCTCTTCACAGATGTGGGTTGAACCCAGTCATGAATGGCTTGGACCTTAACAGGATCCATTTCTATAGACGAAGGAGAAAAAATAAACCCCAAAAAAGAGACCTTCTGAACCCCAAATAGGCACTTAGATCCCTTCACAAATAGAGCATTATCACGAAGGATCTGGAATACCATCCTGACCTGCTTCACGTGAGACTCCCAATCACTGGAAAAAATCAAAATATCATCCAAATACACAATCAAGAATTTATCAAGATAATTGTGGAAAATATCATGCATGAAGGACTGAAATACAGAAGGAGCATTAGAAAGCCCGAAAGGCATCACCAGGTATTCAAAGTGGCGTTCGGGCGTATTAAATGCAGTTTTCCATTCGTCACCCTGTTTAATACGAACAAGATTATATGCCCCTCGAAGGTCAATCTTGGTAAACCAACTAGCCCCCTTAATCCGAGCAAACAAATCAGAGATCAAAGGTAAAGGGTATTGGAATTTGACCGTGATCTTATTAAGAAGGCGATAATCAATACAGGGTCTCAAGGAGCCATCCTTCTTGGCAACAAAAAAGAATCCCGCTCCCAATGGTGACGAAGACGGCCGAATATGCCCCTTCTCTAAAGACTCCTTAACATAGCTCCGCATGGCGGCATGCTCTGGCACAAACAGATTGAAGAGTCGGCCCTTAGGGAACTTACAGCCAGGAACCAAGTCAATAGCACAATCACAGTCCCTATGAGGAGGAAGGGAACTGGACTTGGGCTCATCGAATACATCCTGGAAATCTGACAAAAATTCAGGAACATCAGAAGAGGGGGAAGAGGAAATTGACATTAAAGGAACGTCACTATGTACCCCTTGACAACCCCAACTAGTCACAGACATTGATTTCCAATCCAGCACTGGATTGTGTACTTGTAACCATGGAAAACCCAGTACAACAACATCATGTAAATTATGCAACACCAGAAAATGACAATCTTCCTGATGTGCTGGAGCCATGCACATAGTCAGCTGAGTCCAATACTGAGGTTTATTCTTGGCCAACGATGTAGCATCAATACCCCTCAAAGGAATAGGGCTCTGCAAAGGCTGCAAAGAAAAACCACAGCGCCTGGCAAAATTTAAGTCCATTAAGTTCAGGGCAGCGCCTGAATCCACAAATGCCATGACAGAGAAAGATGACAATGAGCAAATCAGGGTCACAGACAGGAGAAACTTAGGCTGTACAGTACTAATGGTAACAGATCTAGCGACCCTCTTAATACGCTTAGGGCAATCAGAAATAGTATGAGCAGAATCACCACAGTAAAAACACAGCCCATTCTGACGTCTGTATCCCCTCTGTTCCGCTCTAGTCAGAATCCTATCACATTGCATAGGCCCAGGACTCTGTTCAGAGGACACTGCCATATGGTGCACCACTTTGCGCTCGCGCAGGCGCCGATCAATCTGAATGGCTAAGGACATAGACTCGCTCAAACCAACAGGCGTGGGGAACCCCACCATAACATCTTTAAGGGCCTCTGAAAGACCCTTTCTGAAAATTGCTGCTAGAGCATCCTCATTCCATTTAGTGAGCACAGACCATTTTCTAAATTTCTGGCAGTATAACTCTGCCGCTTCCTGACCCTGACACAGGGCCAACAAGGTTTTTTCCGCATGATCCACAGAGTTAGGTTCGTCATACAATAATCCGAGCGATTGAAAAAATGCATTTACATTAAGCAATGCCGGATCCCCTGACTCAAGGGAGAATGCCCAGTCCTGAGGGTCACCACGCAGCAGAGAAATTACTATTTTAACTTGCTGAGTGGGGTCACCAGAGGAACGGGGTTTCAGAGCAAAAAACAATTTGCAGTTATTTTTAAAGTTCAAAAACTTAGATCTATCCCCGTAAAACAAATCTGGAGTAGGAATTCTAGGCTCTAAGGCTGGAGTCTGAACAACATAATCTTGGATACTCTGAACTCTTGCAGCAAGCTGATCCACACGAGAAAACAAACCCTGAACATCCATGTCCGCGCCCAAATCCACCCAGAGATTAAGAGGAAGGAAAAAGACAAAACAGACTAAAGAAAAAAAAAATGGCTCAGAACTCTTTCTTTTCCTTCTTTTGAGATGCATTCAACTCATTTTTGGCCAGTTGTACTGTTATGGACTGGTAATTTAGGAGCGACATGCGACTAGCTCTGAGCAGGTGGTAACTATACAGACCGCAGTTCCTGATCTTAACACAACACTAGCAGTAGCCGTGGGATGTTCCTGTCACTCCCTGGACACCTCGTCACAACCGGAGAACTAGCTACCCCTAAAGGTAGAAATAGGAAAGCTATCTTGCCTCAGAGAAAATCCCCAAAGGATAGGACAGCCCCCCACAAATATTGACTGTGAGAGGAGAAGGAAATGACATACGTAGTATGAAACAAGATTTAGCAAAGGAGGCCACTTCTAGCTAGATAGATAGTACAGGAAAGAACACTGTGCGGTCAGTAATAAAAGCTAGAAAAAGTCCACCGCAGAGATATGCAAAAATCTCCACACCTGACTAAAGGTGTGGAGGGCAAAATCTGCAGCCCAGAGCTTCCAGCTTAGCTGAATAGATCCATACTGATAAGCTGGACAAATGAGCAAAACATAGAATGTGCTGAACAATAAAGTCCACAACAAGTGGACTGCAAAAGGACAAGCAAGGACTTATCTTTGCTGAACTGGTCAGAGTGTCAGGGAAATCCAAAAGAGCCGTGACTCCAAGCAGGAACAATTGACAACTGGCATTGATTGAGGGATAAGGCCAGACTAAAATAGCCGAGCCAGAAAGACGATCAGTGGAAGCAGCTGCTGATGCTAAATCCAATAAGCAGCTATACCACTCAAAACCACAGGAGGGAGCCCAAGAGCAGAATTCACAAAAGTGCTACTTACAACCACCGGAGGGAGCCCAAGAGCGGAATTCACAACACCTCCAGAACAAAACCCATCCTCTTAATGAGAAACTGAAGTCACCGTCTGACATGTCTGCATTTCAAAACTCCTTCCACCTCATACTCATTTCCCTCCTCCAATACTGACCTGAAGACCCAGCGTCGCTTAAAACTTTTTAAGAAAAGAGACATGGAAGGAATTATTAAACCTCTATGCAACTGGGAGATGGAGCTTAACAGTCACCGGATTAATGATCTTGATTTGTCCAACAAAGTTAGGAGCAAATTTTCTGGAAGGAACTTTAAGACAGAGAATTTTAGAGGATAACCAGACTAAATCTCCCACGTCAAAGACAGGAGCTCTCCTACATCTGCGGTTGGCAGCTCTCTCCAAACCTTAACCAAATGAGAAGAATATTTTTCCTCTTCTGGAACTGCAGACTGCAAACCAGAAAAATCTCTGAAAACCAGCTGAAAACCACAACAAAAAAAGTGAGATACCGGTGGCAGTAGAGGTGCGGTTATTGAATGCAAACTCAGCAACAGGAAGAAAATCTACCCAACCCTCTTGATTAGAGGAGATAAAACATCTTAAATATTGATCCAATTCCTTGTTAATTCTCTCCATTTGACCACTAGTCAAAGGATGATAACCAGAGGAAAACAAAAGCTTAATTCCCAACTTAGAGCAAAAGTGATGACAAAAGCTAGCCACAAACTGAACCCTTCTATCGGAAATAATGTTTTTAGGAACACCATGTAGTTTAATGATGTGGGAGAAAAAAAAAGGTAGCTAAACCCTTAGCCATAGACATATTTGAAAAAGGAACCAAGTGAACCATCTTGTTAAAACGGTCAACCACCACCCACACCACAGTATTACCACCAGAATTAGGCAAATCCATGATAAAATCCATAAATAAGTGGGTCCAAGGTTGAGACAGAACCTTGTTAAGCAATAGAAACCCTGCCAGTGCCTGGTGCAAATTCTGCACTGACAGATAGTCATCCACATCTTTTTAAGCACTCTGCCATCAAAGGACCTGGAGCCAGCTTTCTACATGGCAGAGGAACCAGGATGTCCAGGCAACACCGAATCATGTACTTCTTTAAGGAATTCAATGCGGAGCGAGGAAGGCACAAAACTTGCTGGGTGGCAAACCCTCCGATGCACCATCCTGAGCCTCCATAATGCGCTTTCCGAGACTGAAACCCAAAGCACCCACCGCCCCCTTCACCAAGAACTTGAACTAGATTTTCCTACTTCAACTCCGAAACAAAACTACATGATAAGGCGTCCACCTTAACATTCTTTGAACCACGAGATATGTCACAGAGAACTCAAACCAAGCCAAAAAAGAGAGCCCACTGGGCCTGTCTAGCATTCAGACACTGAGCAGCGTCAATATACAGTAAATTTTTGTGATCAGTAAAGACCATTACTCTATACCTCCATTCCTTGAAAGCTCTGACAAGCACTCCCGATCGCCTATATCATATTTGTACTCTGCTTATGCTGCTTGAGAATTTCCATGAGAAAAAAAAAACAAAACTCAAGGATGAAAGTAACCATCCTTTTGTGAAAGAACAGAACCCATACCTACAGAAGAGGCATCTACCTCAACCACAAAATCAACATCGGGTTGACTGAGGACTGGAGCGTTTCAAAAAGGCTACCTTGAGAGCAGCAAAAGTCAGCACCTATCCAAGTCATATCAGTAAGAGGTTTGACTATGACTAAGTTTTTAATGAACTTACAATAGTATCGAAACCTAAGAACCTCTATAGAGATTTAAGATTAGTAGGTTGCAACCAATCAAAGATGTCTTGTACCTTAACAGGATCCATCTGAAAACTTTCAGCAGCAACCAAATGACCCAAAAACTGAATCTTCTACACCTCAAACTGACATTTCTCTAGTTTAGCAAACAAATGATTGTCACGAATAACCTGAAGCACTGGTCAAACATGCTCCCCATGCTCGTAACAAGAACTCAAGCATGTCAAAATATCATTCAAGTATGCCACAACAAATCTACCCACCAAAGAAAAAAATAATAATTTATGAAGTTCTGAAATACAACAGGAGCATTGATCAAACCGAATAGCCTCAATAAATTCTCAAAGTGACCCTCAGAAGTATTGAAAGCAGTCTTCCACTCATCATGTTATATGCCCCTCTCAGATCCAGTTTAGATTGTGGATATTTGAACAGGATGACTGAGAGGTGACAATGTATACCCACACTTGATAGCAAAATCACTGTCAATGAGATCTAAGGCGAACTTGAGTAAGCAAATACTTATTTGGTAACCAATGATAGTCATAAAAACAACCAGTAGTAAACATGAGATATAACTTCAAACTGTAAAGGTACCGTCTCACATAACGATTTACCAACGATCACGACCAGCGATACGACCTGGCCGTGATCGTTGGTAAGTCGTTGTGTGGTCGCTGGGAAGCTGTCACACAGTCAGCTCTCCAGCGACCAACGATGCCGAAGTCCCCGGGTAACCAGGGTAAACATCGGGTTACTAAGCGCAGGGCCGCGCTTAGTAACCCGATGTTTACCGTGGTTACCAGTGTAAAAGTAAAAAAAAAAAAACAGTACATACTCACATTCCGGTGTCTGTCCCCCGGCGTTCTGCTTCTCTCCACTGTGTCTGCGCCAGCCGGAAAGCACAGCGGTGACGTCACCGCTGTGCTCGTTTTCCAGCTGGCCGGCGCTCACAGTGCAGAGAAGCAGAACGCCGGGGGACAGACACCGGAATGTGAGTATGTACTGTTTTTTTTTTTTTTACTTTTACGCTGGTAACCACGGTAAACATCGGGTTACTAAGCGCGGCCCTGCGCTTAGTAACCCGATGTTTACCCTGGTTACAAGCGAACGCATCGCTGGATCGCTGTCACACACAACGATCCAGCGATGACAGCGGGAGATCCAGCGACGAAAGAAAGTTCCAAACGATCTGCTACGACGTACGATTCTCAGCAGGGTCCCTGATCGCTGCTGCGTGTCAGACACAGCGATATCGTATGGATATCGCTGGAACGTCACGGATCGTACCGTCGTAGCGACAAAAGTGCCACTGTGAGACGGTACCCTTAGGATCAGTGTCCTTTAGTTCTTAGTGATTTTTTCTTATATATCCTCTTTATCTCTTAGAAATTCATTGTTGTATTTAACCCCTTAGCGACTGCCAAATACGCCTTTTAACGGTGGCAGTTAAGGGTACTTATTCCTCATCGTCGCTTTTTAACGGTGCTAAGAAATAAGGTTATAGCGCCCTCCAGTGTCGGAAATTCTCTGGGGTCTCGGATCCGGGGGTAGCTGAGACCCCAGAGAACATGATTCGGGTTGGTTTTTACTGACCCCAGTGTTGCGATCACCGTTATTCACGGAATAACGGTGACCGCTAAAAAAAAAGTCCGATTTCCCATTTAATTTTTCTCTCCTCTGATATGATCTAGCAAATCAGCGGAGAGAGAAATGGGGTCTCCCATGCCACCCTCGGTATCTCCGGTGTCCCAGGACCCTCTTGCATCCCGCGGTCCTGTCCCCCGGCCGTCAGAATCTTCTTCTGGGAAGATCTGCCGGCCGGCACCAAGCAACAATAGGACATTTTTCCTATTGGTTCATTTTGATCACTGCGGTAGAGTCTATCACAGTGATCAAAATTTAAAAAAAAAGAAAATTATACCCCCCTTTATAAAAAAAATGTATTTATTTCCTTTTTCCATTACGGTTAGGGTTTGGGCTAGAGCTAGGGTTAGGGTTGGGCTAGCGTTAGGTTTGGGGCTAGAGTTAGGGTTGGGGCTAGGGGTTAGGATTGTGTTGGGGTTAGGGTTATGGTTATGGTTGAGATTACGGTTAGAGTTGGGATTAGGGTTAGGGGTGGGTTAGGGTTGTGGTTAGGGTTATGATTAGGGTTGGAATTAGGGTTAGGGGTGTGTTGGGTTAGGGTTGGAGTTAGAATTGGGAGATTCCACTGCTTAGATACATCAAGGGAGTCTCCAGTTAATTTTACATTCAAAAAGTCAAATGGTGCTCCCTCCCTTCTGAGCTCTGCCATGCGCCCAAACAATGGCTTTTCCCCACATACGGGGTATTGGCGTACTCAGGAGAAATTGCACGACAAATTTTTGTGGTCCATTTTCTCCTGATACCCTTGTGAAAATTAAAACATTTGGTTCCAAAGTAAATTTTTTGTGAAAAAAGTAAAATGTTCATTTTTTCCGTCCACATTGCTTTAGTTCTCTTGAAGCACCTAATGGTTTAATAAACTTCTTGAATGTGGTTTTGTGCACCTTGAGGGATGCAGTTTTAAGAATGGTGTCACTTTTGGGTATTTTCTGTTATATTAACCCCCCGAACTTGCTTCAATTGTGAGGTGGTCCCTAAAGAAATGGTTTTGTAAATTTTGTTGGAAAAATTAGAAATCGCTTATAACCCTTATAACGTACCAACAAAAAAAAAAATTGTGTACAAAATTGTGCTGATGTAAAGTTGACATGTGGGAAATGTTATTTATTAACTATTTTGTGTGACACCACTTTCTGATTTAAGAGTACAAAAATTAAATTTTGAAAATTGCAACATTTTCTACATTTTTGCCAAATTTCCTTGTTTTCATAAGTAAATAGAAGTTATATCGAAGAAATTACAGGATCTGACTATGGGGGTGCTGCCTTATTACAGGGTCTGACTAAGGGGGCTGCCTTATTACAGGGTCTGACTATGGGGGCTGCCTTATTATAGGGTCTGACTATAGGGGTGCTGCCTTATTACAGGATCTGACTATGGGGGTGCTGCCTTATTAGAGGGTCTGCCTATGGGGGTGCTGCCTTATTACAGGGTCTGCCTATGGGGCTGCCGTATGCTATAGAGTCTGCCTATGGGGAGTGCATTATACTATATTGTGGACTATTTGTTGCATTATGCTACTGTATATGGAGGCTATCTAGGGGGCCATCATACAGTATGGAGATTACAGTGTGGGGGTCATTATACATTGTTGGAGCCATCAAACAGTATGGGGGCTACTAAGGAGTCAGTATACTGTGTGGGTGCATTATACTGTGTATAAGGGTATGTTTCCACGGTCAGGAAACGCTGCTTGTTTGACGCTGTGCAGAGCTGCAGCGTCAAACAAGCAGCGTCCAGATGTTCCAGCATAGTGGAGGGGATTTTATGAAATCCCGTCTCCACTATGCGTGGAAACCCGCACGCGGCGGCCCTGCGACTCCGGACATGCTGCGCGTCTTTTCAGATCGCAGCATGTCCGTACACCTTGCGGGGAAGCAGCGTCGCCGCAGGTAATATCACAGGGCGCTATGGGAGAGAGCGATCATCCCGGATGTGAAGAGTTAACACATCCGGCATGATCGCGTCCCAGAAAGGGGGCGGGGCTTAGCGCCGAGCGGCTTCACCGCTGCGGCGATACCGCCGGCCATCCTGACAGTGGAAACATACCCTTAGAGAGCATCATGCTGTGTATAAGGGAGCTGTACAGGGGGAGACTCTGGACTTTATTAAATTAAAGTGGGCACTTATTGTTATAGGGGAACTCGGGTTACTGTGACTATCAAAGGGGCACACAGGGCATTATTACTTTCTAAGGGCAAAATATGGGCACTGTTTTCTAGGGCACTTGCACCTGGCATTACTATATTGTAGAGAGTTGCTTTAGAATTTAGAGGGCACATAGAACCACACAGCAGGTGCAGTAATAGGGACACATACGGCAGCAGCGGCTCAGTATTGGGGCATCAGGTGGAGTAATAGGGACACATATGGCAGCAGCGGCTCAGTATTGGGGTATCAGGTGCAGTAATAGGGACACATACGGCAGCAGTTACTCAGTATTGGGGTATCATGTGCAGTAATAGGGACACATATGGCAGCAGTGGCTCAGTATTGGGGTATCAGGTGCAGTAATAGGGACACATACAGCAGCAGCGGCTCAGATTTGGGGTATCAGGGGCAGTAATAGGGACACATACGGCAGCAGCGGCTCCACTTGACCCGATCCCTTCCCACTTCATCCCAAACCTCGCCACAGTCTTCATCCCAACTCTAACCCATCTCTTCAACCTATCACTAACCACTAGTGTTTTTCCCTCAAGCTTTAAATATGCCTCAATCACACCTATCCTCAAAAAGCCCTCTCTTGACCCATCTTTATCTATCTATCGCCCTATATCACTTCTCCCCTATGCCTCAAAACTACTGGAACAACACGTCCATCTTGAACTGTCCTCCCATCTATCTTCCTGCTCCCTTTTCGACCGCTTACAATCAGGCTTCCAGTCACACCACTCCACTGAAACTGCCCTAACTAAGGTCACCAATGACCTATTAACCGCCAAGAGCAAGCGACACTACTTTATCCTCCTCCTCCTGGATCTGTCCTCTGCCTTTGACACAGTGGACCATTCCCTATTACTACAGACCCTCACATCCCTTGGCATCACAGACTTGGCCCTATCCTGGATCTTGTCATACCTAACTGACCGAACATTCAGCGTCTCCCATTCACACACCACCTCCTCATCTCACCCTCTATCTGTCGGAGTCCCGCAAGGTTCAGTTCTAGGGCCCCTGCTCTTCTCCATTTACACTTTTGGCCTGGGACAGCTCATAGAATCTCACGGTTTTCAGTATCATCTCTATGCTGATGACACACAGATCTACATCTCTGGACCAGATATCACCACCCTACTAACCAGAATCCCTCAATGTCTATCCGCTATTTCATCCTTCTTCTCCGCTAGATTTCTAAAACTTACAATGGACAAAACAGAATTCATTGTCTTTCCCCCATCTCACGCGACCCCCCCAATGAACCTATCCATTACAGTAATTGGCTGCCCACTCTCCCCAGTCCCACAAGCTCGCTGTCTCAGGGTAATCCTTGACACTGATCTCTCCTTCAAACCGCATATCCATACGGCAGCAGCGGCTCAGTATTGGGGCATCAGGTGGAGTAATAGGGACACATACGGCAGCAGCGGCTCAGTATTGGGGTATCAGGTGCAGTAATAAGGACACATACGGCAGCAGTGGCTCAGTATTGGGGTATCAGGGGCAGTAATAGGGACACATACGGCAGCAGTTACTCAGTATTGGGGTATCATGTTCAGTAATAGGGACACGTATGGCAGCAGCGGCTCAGTATTGGGGTATCAGGTGCAGTAATAGGGACACATACAGCAGCAGCAGCTCAGATTTGGGGTATCAGGGGCAGTAATAGGGACACATACGGCAGCAGCGGCTCAGTATTGGGGTATCAGGGGCAGTAATAGGGACACATACAGCAGCAGCGGCTCAGTATTGGGGTATCAGAGGCAGTAATAGGGACACATACAGCAGCAGCAGCTCAGTATTGGGGTATCAGGTGCAGTAATAAGGACACATACGGCAGAGGCTCAGTATTGGGGTATCAGGGGCAGTAATAGGGACACATGTGGCAGCAGCGGCTCAGTATTGGGGTATCAGGGGCAGTAATAGGGACACATACGGCAGCAGCGGCTCAGTATTGGGGTATCAGGGGCAGTAATAGGGACACAGACAGCAGCAGAGATTCAGTATTGGGGTATCAGGTGCAGTAATAGTGACACATACAGCAGCAGCGGCTCCACTTGACCCGATCCCTTCCCACTTCATCCCAAACCTCGCCACAGTCTTCATCCCAACTCTAACCCATCTCTTCAACCCATCACTAACAACTGGTGTTTTTCCCTCAAGCTTTAAACATGCCTCAATCACACCTATCCTCAAAAAGCCCTCTCTTGACCCATCCTCTGTATCTAGCTATCGCCCTATATCACTTCTCCCCTATGCCTCAAAACTACTGGAACAACACGTCCATCTTGAACTGTCCTCCCATCTATCTCCCTGCTCCCTTTTCGACCGCTTACAATCAGGCTTCCAGTCACACCACTCCACTGAAACTGCCCTAACTAAGGTCACCAATGACCTATTAACCGCCAAGAGCAAGCGACACTACTTTATCCTCCTCCTCCTGGACCTGTCCTCTGCCTTTGACACAGTGGACCATTCCCTATTACTACAGACCCTCACATCCCTTGGCATCACAGACTTGGCCCTATCCTGGATCTTGTCATACCTAACTGACCGAACATTCAGGGTCTCCCATTCACACACCACCTCCTCATCTCGCCCTCTGTCGGAGTCCCACAAGGTTCAGTTCTAGGGCCCCTGCTCTTCTCCATTTACACTTTTGGCCTGGGACAGCTCATAGAATCTCACGGTTTTCAGTATCATCTCTATGCTGATGACACACAGATCTACATCTCTGGACCAGATATCACCACCCTACTAACCAGAATCCCTCAATGTCTCTCCGCTATTTCATCCTTCTTCTCCACTAGATTTCTAAAACTTACAATGGACAAAACAGAATTTATTGTCTTTCCCCCATCTCACGCGACCCCCCAACGAACCTATCCATTACAGTAAATGGCTGCCCACTCTCCCCAGTCCCACAAGCTCGCTGTCTCAGGGTAATCCTTTACACTGATCTCTCCTTCAAACCGCATATCCAAGCCCTTTCCACTTCCTGCCGCCTTCAACTCAATATTTCACGGATCTGTATATTCCTAAACCAAGAATCTGCAAAAACCCTAGTCTATGCCCTCATCATCTCCCGCCTCGACTACTGTAACCTCCTGCTCTGTGGCCTCCCCTCACACACTCTCGCACCCCTCCAATCTATTCTAAACTCAGCTGCCAAACTAATCCACCTGTCCCCCCGCTATTCCTCGGACTCTCCCCTCTGTCAATCCCTACACTGGCTCCCCATTACCCAGAGACTCCAGTACAAAAGCCTAACCATGACATACAAAGCCACCCACAACCTGTCTCCTCCATACATCTGTGACCTCGTCTCCCGGTATTTTCCTGCACACAACCTCCGATCCTCACAAGATCTCCTTCTCTACTCCCCTCTTATCTCCCTCTTCCCAAAATCGTATACAAGATTTCTCTCGTGCATCACCCCTACTCTGGAACTCTCTACCACCACATATCAGACTCTCACCTACCATCGAAAACGGTCACGGGGAGACTAGATGAGCGAGAGCTAATAACCCGGGCCCCTGCAATTTCCCTCAGACTAGAGAAATCCTGACTGACCCTCTACCTGGAGTTTACACTGATGGTGTGCATGTCCAGGCCTCAAACCTCACCCTGTCTCCTGTTTCAACCCTAGGCTGAAACCTCCGCCCACCACCCAGTGAAGAGGTAATACACCAATACCCACAGTTAGCACAGACAAGGATAAAGGAAAATATACACCACGCCGCAGTCACTCAGGAATACACTATAAATGTGCAGGGCAAAATAAATACAAATATAGGAAGGAGTAAATAAGACTAAGGAAAATACACCACCAGCAGCGAATCTCCAACAACCAGCTCTCCACTCCAGATCGAGATAACAACGCACAAGACAGAAGCTATAATCGGCGATGCCCAATGATCAGGAGAACTAGTTAAAGGCAATGGGCAAGGCCCAGCTTCCAATCCGAGGATCAGGTAAATTAACCCCGGAACAGCTAGATAAAACCTAGCCGACGCCAATGAGCAAATAGTGGTCAAAAGCGGAATTACCGCTGTCTGTCGAATGACCTGGTCTGAACAGCGTCCGACATGACAGTAGCCCGCCTTCTACGAGGGACCCCAGGGCCCATAGGACCCAGCTTGTCTGGATGGCGACGATGAAAAAACCTGACCAGCCGATCCGCATGAATATCCGAGGCTGGTACCCAGGACCTCTCCTCAGGCCCATAACCACGCCAGTGTGCCAAGTACTGTAAAGTGCGACGCACTACACGAGAGTCAACCACCTTGGAGACTTCAAACTCCAAATTACCATCCACCAAGACTGGAGGTGGCATAGGCGCCGCGTCCACAGAACCCACCACCTTCTTTAGAAGAGACCTGTGGAACACGTTGTGTATCTTATACACCGTAGGGAGCTCCAATCGGTATGCTACTGGGTTAATGACGGCGGTGACCTTAAATGGACCAATAAACCGTGGACCCAATTTAAGGGATCGTATTTTGAGTCTTTTTTTTGTGGATAACCACACCCAGTCATCCACACTCAGGTCCGGACCTGGCACACGCCTACTGTCAGCCAAACATTTGTACCTAGCACCCACACTCAACAGGCGCTGTTTAACTCTCCTCCAGACTGATGACAATTGTGCTCCTAACTGATCCTCCTCCGGAACGCCGTAAGAGCCCCTCTGACTCAAGGTACAAAATTGAGGAAGTAGCCCGTAAACACAAAAAAACGGAGACTCCCCAGACGACTCCTGGTGGTGATTATTGATGGCAAACTCAGCCAAAGGAAGAAAGGTAGACCACTCCTCCTGGTTATCAGAGACAAAGCAGCGTAGGTACTGTTCCAAATTTTGGTTCATACGCTCAGTCTGACTATTTGACTGAGGATGGAACGCCGAAGAATGAGACAACTTTATCCCCAGCCGTGAGCAAAATGCTTTCCAAAATTTTACCACAAACTGAGACCCCCTATCAGACACGATGTCAGACAGAACCCCATGAAGTCTGACCACCTCCTGCACAAATACCTGAGCCAGAGTCTTAGCGTTAGGCAACGAAGGCAAAGACACAAAGTGCGACATTTTAGAAAACCGATCAACAATCACCAGGATGACCGTGTTCCCAGCTGATGAGGGCAAATCAGTGATGAAATCCATGGAGATTTCCGTCCATGGCTTACTAGGTACTTCAAGAGGAAGTAGTGTGCCAACAGGACGGGAGCGGGGCGTCTTAGCCCTAGCACACGTGGTACAAGCTGACACGTATGAGACCACGTCCTGTCGGATCTTGGGCCACCAAAACCGATGTGACACCAACTCCAAGGTACCTCTAACCCCTGGGTGGCCAGCCAGGACAGCATCATGATGCTCCGCCAAAACCTTTAAGCGGAGATGAAGCGGTACAAAAGATTTGTTGATGGGAAGCTCAGATGGTACCTCCTCCTGAGCCTCGGCAATCTCAGCCTCAACCTCGGTAGTGAGAGCCGAAACCACAACACCCTTTTGGAGGATGGGTACTGGATCTTCCCGAGGTTCACCCCCCGAAAAACACCTGGACAGAGCATCCGCCTTAGTGTTTTTAGACCCCGGTCTGTAAGTGACAACAAAATTGAACCGCGTGAAAAACAATGCCCAGCGAGCCTGCCTGGGGGACAGACGCTTGGCTGACTCCAAATACAGCAGATTCTTATGATCGGTAATAACAGTAACCTGATGTACCGACCCCTCCAAGAAGTGTCGCCATTCCTCAAAGGCCACCTTGATTGCCAACAACTCCCTGTTGCCGATATCGTAGTTACGTTCGGCGGACGACAGTTTCTTGGAGAAATAGGCGCACGGACGTAAACCACTCAAAGATGAGCCTTGAGATAGTACTGCCCCCTTACCAACCTCAGACGCATCGAATACCACAACAAAGGGTTTTGATACGTCTGGCTGCACAAGAATGGGGGCTGAAACAAAACTTATTAAGAAATTCAAATGCGCGCACCGCAGCCTCAGGACAAACGGAGAAATTGGTACCCTTTTTAGTCATGTCAGTTAGCGGTTTAGCAATGATGGAAAAATCCTTGATAAATTTTCTATAGTAGTTAGAAAACCCAAGGAACCGCTGAAGTGCTTTCAGGTTATCAGGACGTTCCCAATGCAGCACCGCTTGCACCTTAGCGGCATCCATTTTAAAACCAGAAGCAGACACAATATAACCCAAGAAAGGCAACTCTTGAACAGAAAATACACATTTCTCAAGTTTAGCATACAGCTTATTCTCTCTGAGAAGCTGTAACACCTGCCTGACATGATTTAAATGAGCATCACGGTCGCAAGAATATGTAAGGATGTCATCTAGGTACACGATAACGAATTTCCCCAAAACATGCGAGAACACATCATTGATGAAATGTTGGAACACTGCAGGTGCGTTAGTCAACCCAAAAGGCATCACCAAATTTTCAAAATGACCCTCAGGGGTATTAAAAGCCGTCTTCCACTCATCACCTTGACGGACTCTTAAGATGTTGTACGCCCCCCTGAGGTCAAGCTTGGTAAACCACTTAGCACCTGCCACCTGGTTGAACAAATCTGGTATCAGTGGCATCGGGTATGGATCACGAACCGTAATCTGGTTCAACTCCCTGAAATCCAAACACGGGCGTAATCCGCCATCTTTCTTCTTCACGAAGAAGAACCCTGCTGCCACCGGCGAGGATGACGGCCTGATATGCCCTTTGCTCAAGCTTTCAGCAATATAATCTTTTTACGCTTGTCTCTCCGGACCGGAGATGTTAAACATCCTTGCTTTAGGCAACTTGGCCCCTGGTAACCTGATAGAAAAGTCATAGGGACGATGTGGCGGCAACTCTGAACAACCCTTTTCAGAGAACACATCCACAAAATCCAGATGTGACTCCGGAACGATTGAAGTCACCGCAGCCACACAAGTGGCCAGGCAATTCTCCTGGCAGAACTCGCTCCACTGAATTATGTTCTGAGTTTTCCAGTCAGTTACCGGGTTGTGCATGGACAACTGTTGTGAATTCTGTTTGTGGGCTCCCTCTGGTGGCTACTGGTGGTACTGGTTGACTTCTGTCTTCTATCTCCAGTGCACCTGTTCCCATCAGGAAATGGGAGTTTCCTATATAGTCTGGCTTCTCACTCATTTACTTGCCGGCTAGCAATGTTACCAGAGTTCCTCTGTTACTTGCTACCTGCTCCAAGTCTGCTGAGTCAGATAAGTTTGATCATTTGTACCTTTTGTCCAACGTGCATTTATATGAATCTTGCTGCTGGAAGCTCTAGTGAACTGAAATGACCACTCCGGTGTCATGAGTTGATACCGGAGTTTAAAGTCATTTCAGGATGGTATTTTGTAGGGTTTTTAGTTGACCGCGAAGTCCACTTTTGTATTTTCTGCTATCTAGTTAGTGGGCCTCTCTTTGCTGAACCTGTATTCATACTGCGTATGTGTTTTCTTCTTAACTAACCGTCATTATATGTTGGGGGCTACTATTGCTCTGGGGTTTTCTCTGGAGGCAAGCCAGGTCTGTGTTTCCTCTATTAGGGGTAGCTAGATCTCCGGCTGGTGCGAGACGTCTAGGGATAAAACGCAGGTACGTTCCCCGGCCACTGGTAGTTGTGCGTTAGGTTCAGCATCGCGGTCAGCTTAGATTCCATCTTCCTAGAGCTAGTCCTGTTTTTGCCCATGTCCCTGCCATTGGGATTCATGACAGACAACCAAGGAAAACCCAAAACCACCTGAGCAGGAAGATTCCTGAGCACCTTACATGTAACCCGCTCGGAATGTAGAACCCCAATGTGGAGTTTCACCTCAGCCACAAATTCAGTAATCTCCCCCTGAGAGAGAGGAGCAGCATTGATGGTGACCACGCGGATAGGATGAGACAGTTTTTCAATCCTAAAACCTGTTGTGCGCGCAAACTCCTCATCAATGAGATTTGTGGCTGAACCACTATCCACAAAAACAGTAATTGGCAGCTCACTGCCAGCGATAAAAACCTTAGCAGGGAGCATGCATTGAGAAACCACCATGGAGGATATACATATGCTCAGATTGGTCTCCTCCACACCCTCTGAGCTTAGAAGTTATCCGCCGTTGCGTTTTTCTTAGACAGCAGAGGACAGATGTTAATAAAATGACCAGTTTTACCACAGTAAAAACAGGCTCCCTGCTTCCTGAGCTCAGGGGCTCGACGCTTCACTTGTGACACCCCTGCGATTTGCATAGGCTCCGTGGGCTCACCTGCAGCAACCTCACGTGAACCTAAACCCTCTCCCATAGGCGGTGTCTCATGCTCCCCCTGACGCAAACGGCGATCAATGCGGACAACCAGACTCATGGCGGAATCTAGAGAAGCAGGAGTCTCGTACATCAGAAGGGCTTTTTTAACCCTTCCAGAAACCCCATGAATAAACTGATTCCGCAATGCTGGATCATTCCATTGTGTATCAATCGCCCAGTGACGAAATTCAGAACAGTAATGTTGTGAATTCTGCTCTTGGGTTCCCTCTGGTGGTTGTTGGTAGTAATGCAGTTGTCCCTGGGTTGCAATCCTGGGCAGGTGTTCCTGCTGATTGCAGCTCTGACTGGGATATTTAGGTGTGCAGGATTCATTAGCCCTTGCCAGTTGTCCATTGTTATTGGAGGTTTTGCATCTCGGTCTGGTTCCTCCTGCCCTGCTGCCAAATCAGCAAAGATAAGTGTCTGGTTTTGTTTCTACAGCACACATGCTGTGTGCTTTACAATTCAGTACTATTCAATGTTTTTTCTTGTCCAGCTTAGACTGTGTTTGGATATTTCAGTCAAGTTGGATTCTCAGGAGATGCAGAAATACATTCCATGTCTTTAGTTAGATGGTGGAATTTTTGTATTATCTGCTGTGGATATTTTTAGGGTTTTAATACTGACCGCTTAGTATTCTCTCCTATCCTTTCCTATTTAGCTAGTGTGGCCTCTTTTGCTAAATCCTGATTTCTGCCTGCGTGTGTCTTTCCTCTAATACTCACAGTCAATATTTGTGGGGGGCTGCCTATCCTTTGGGGTTCTGCTCTGAGGCAAGATAGAATTCCCATTTCCATCTATAGGGGTATTTATTCCTCCGGCTGTGTCGAGGTGTCTAGGATGTGTTAGGTACACCCCACGGCTACTTCTAGTTGCGGTGACAGTTTAGGGTTTGCGGTCAGTACAGGTTCCACATACTCCTGAGAAAGTCTCATGCGGCTCCAAGGTCACCGGATCATAACAGTACAACTGGCCAACAATGAGTTAAATGCATCTCAGAAGAAGGGAAGAAAGAGCCATTTTTTTCTGTAGCCTGCTTTGTCTTTTCTTCCCTCTTTTTCTCTGGGTGGCTGAGAAGCAGGGCCGGCGTCAGCACCCGGCGTACCCGGGCAAGTGCCGGGGTCCTGACGAGACGGGGGGGGGGGGGGTCCACTCACGCAGTCATAGATCCATCTGGCCGCTTACCCTTTCAATTTGCGCTGGCACAAGCATCTTCTCAGTCAGTGCAGGCCCAGGCACATAGGGGTTAAGGACACAGCCAGCGTGACATTGTGGGCGGAGAGAGCACGTTCTCCTGCTCTGCTCTCCTGGCTGCGTGCAGTGCTGAACTTATCAGGCACAGGCAGATTCCGGAGGAGCTTCTACCGGCGCCTGAGTGAGTGCCATGCTATCGCTGTATATTCTGACAGTCTGGGTAACCTGGGGCGGCCATGGGCTGGGGCGGCTGCAGCTGACATATATATATACTACAGCAGCCGCCCAGCCCAGGCCCCCAGCACAGCCTGTATGGATACAGTGTATATAATATATATACAGGACAGGTGCTGGGGGCCTGGGCTGGGCGGCTGTTGAAGTATATACACTGCACAGTACCTCTCCTCTGTATATATACACTGCACAGTACCTCTCCTCTGTATATATACACTGCACAGTACCTCTCCTCTGTATATATACACTGCACAGTACCTCTCCTCTGTATATATACACTGCACAGTACCTCTCCTCTGTATATATACACCGCACAGTACCTCTCCCCTGTATATATACACCGCACAGTACCTCTCCCCTCTATATATACACCGCACAGTACCTCTCCCCTGTATATATACACTGCACAGTACCTCTCCCCTGTATATATACACTGCACAGTACCACTCCCCTGTATATATACACTGCACAGTACCACTCCCCTGTATATATACACTGTACAGTACCACTCCTCCTGTCCTGTATATATACACTGCAGAATTTACAATAGCTTTCACTCATGTAAGAAGTGAAATCTGGCATTGTACTATACCTATATTTCTCTGCTGTATCTGGGCATCATGAATCGTGGTATGTGTTAAAGGGGGGGGGCCACTGAGACTCTTTCGCCCGGGGCCCTCAAAAACCTGGAGCCGGCCCTGCTGAGGAGTCTTGTGCTAGCATGGATGTTCAGGGATTAGCTTCTCGTGTAGACCAGCTTGCTGCTAGGGTACAGGGTACAGGGTATTTCTGATTATATTGTTCAGACTCCAGTTTTAGAGCCTAAGATTCCTACTCCTGATTTGTTTTTTGGGGACAGGTCCAAATTTTTGAGTTTTAAAAACAACTGTAAACTGTTTTTTTGCTCTGAGACCTCGATCCTCTGGTGATTCCATTCACCAGGTTAAAATTGTCATTTCCCTGCTGCGTGGTGATCCTCAGGATTGGGCATTTTCTGTTATGATCTGGTGGCCTAAGAGCAGCATGAGACGTACTCTGGAGAAGGTGGTACCTGTACTGACCGCAGACCCTGAACCTAACACCGCAACTAGAAGTAGCCGTGGAATGTACCTAGCGCTCCCTAGACATCTCGACACAGCCAGAGAACTAATTACCCCTAGAGATAGAAAAGGGAAAACTATCTTGCCTCAGAGAAAATCCCCAAAGGATAGGCAGCCCCCCACAAATATTGACTGTGAGAGGAGAGGGAAAAACATACACAGACTGAAATGAGAATTTAGCAAAGGAGGCCACTTCTAGCTAAATAGAAAGGATAGGACAGAGTACTATGCGGTCAGTATTAAATCACTAGAAAATATCCACCACAGTAAATAAAAAAAATCTCCACAGCTAACTAAAGATATGGAGGGTATATCTGCATCTCCAGAGATACCAGCTTGGCTAAAAAAATCCTTATACAGACCAAGCTGGACAAGACAAAACATAGAAAAGAACTGAACAGTAAGACCACAGCATGTGGACAGCAAAATCAAGGCCAGAACTTATCTTTGTTGAAAAGAACTGCAAAGCAGAGAGACCAGGCAGGGATGTGAATCCTCCAGGAACAATGGACAACTGGCATTGACTAAAGGGTGAAGCAATACTAAATAGCCCAGTCCAAATTGCAAACTACCGGAGGGAGCCCAAGAGCAGAATTCACAACAATTTTCCCTGGAATCTGGGAATCCGGCCTTGCTTAATGTAGACGCCTTTTTTCAGGCTTTAGGATTATTATATGATGAACCAAATTCTGTGGATCAAGCGGAGAAGACCTTGTTGGTCCTGTCTCAGGGTCAAGAAGCGGCAGAATTGTATTGTCAGAAATTTAGAAAATGGTCTGTGTTGACTAAATGGAATGATGATGCTTTGGCGGCAATTTTCAGAAAGGGTCTTTCTGAATCCGTTAAAGATGTTATGGTGGGGTTTCCCACGCCTTTCGGTCTGAGTGATTCTATGTCTCTGGCCATTCAGATTGATCGGCGTTTGCGGGAGCGCAGAACTGTGCGCGCTGTGGCGTTGTCCTCAGAGCAGACGCCTGAGTCAATGCAGTGTGATAGGATTCTGTCTAGAATGGAATAACAGGGATTCAGACGTCAGAATAGGTTGTGTTTTTATTGTGGTGATGCTTCTCATGTCATTTCAGTCTGTCCTAGGCGTACAAAGAGGATCGCTAGATCAATTACCATCAGTACTGTACAACCTAAATTTTTATTATCTGTGTCCTTGATCTGCTCATTATCATCATTTTCTGTCATGGCGTTTGTGGATTCAGGCGCCGCCTTGAACTTAATGGACTTTGAATTTGCCAGGCGTTGTGGTTTTCCCTTGCAGTCTTTGCAGAACCCTATTCCTTTAAGGGGCATTGATGCTACACCTTTGGCTACAAATAAGCCCCAGTTCTGGACACAGGTGACCATGTGCATGGCGCCAGCCCATCAGGAAGATTGTCGATTTCTGGTGTTGCATAATTTACATGATGCTATCGTGCTGGGTTTTCCGTGGTTGCAGGCACATAATCCTGTGTTGGATTGGAAGTCTATGTCTGTGACTAGTTGGGGATGTCAGGGGGTTCATAATGATGTTCCCTTGATGTCAATCTCCTCTTCTTCCACTTCTGAAATTCCAGCGTTTTTGTCTGATTTTCAGGATGTATTCGATGAGCCCAAGTCCAGTTCCCTTCCACCGCATAGGGACTGTGATTGTGCGATTGACTTGATTCTAGGCTGTAAGTTTCCTAAGGGCCGACTTTTTAACCTGTCTGTGCCTGAACATACCGCCATGCGGAGTTATGTTAAGGAGTCTTTGGAGAAAGGACATATTTGGCCATCTTCTTCACCGTTGGGAGCAGGTTTTTTTTTTTGTTGCTAAGAAGGATGGCTCCTTGAGACCCTGTATTGATTATCGCCTCTTGAATAAGATCACGGTCAAGTTTCAATACCCTTTACCTCTGCTTTTCGATTTGTTTGCTAGGATTAAGGGGGCTAGTTGGTTTACTAAGATTGACTTTCGGGGGGCATATAATCTTGTTCGTATTAAGCAGGGTGAGGAATGGAAAACTGCGTTTAATATGCCCGAAGGCCATTTTTAATACCTTGTGATGCCATTCGGGCTCTCTAATGCTCCATCTGTTTTTCAGTCCTTCATGCACGATATCTTCCGGACTTATCTTGATAAATTCATGATTGTATATTTGGATGACATTTTAATTTTTTCCGATGATTGGGAGTCTCATGTGAAACAGGTCAGGATGGTATTTCAGATCCTTCGTGATAATGCTTTGTTTGTGAAGGAGTCTAAGTGTCTCTTTGGAGTGCAGAAGATTTCTTTTTTGGGCTTTATTTTTTCTCCCTCATCTATAGAAATGGATCCGGTTAAGGTTCAGGCCATTCATGATTGGATTCAACCCACATCTGTTTAGAGCCTTCAGAAATTTTTGGGCTTTGCTAATTTTTATCGCCGTTTCATTGCTAACTTCTCCAGTGTGGTTAAACCCTTGACCGATTTGACGAAGAAAGGCGCTGATGTGACGAATTGGTGCTCTGCGGCTGTCTCTGCCTTTCAGGAGCTTAAACGCCGATTTACTTCTGCCCCGATGTTGCTTCAACCGGATGTTTCTCTTCCGTTTCAGGTTGAGGTTGACGCTTCTGAGATTGGGGCAGGGGCCGTTTTGTCTCAGAGGGATCCTGTTGGTTCCTTGATGAAACCGTGTGCCTTCTTTTCCCGTAAGTTTTCGGCCGCTGAACGCAATTATGATGTCGGCAATCGGGAGTTGTTGGCTATGAAGTGGGCGTTTGAGGAATGGCGACATTGGCTTGAGGGAGCCAAGCACCGTATTGTGGTCTTGGCCGATCATAAAAATCTGATTTACCTCGAGTCGGCCAAGCAGCTGAATCATAGACAGGCTCGATGGTCCTTGTTTTTTTTCCCGTTTTGATTTCGTGGTCTCGTATCTTCCGGGTTCTAAGAATATTAAGGCTGATGCCCTCTCTAGGAGTTTTTTGCCTGATTCTCCTGAGGTCCTTGAACCGGTCAGCATTCTGAAAGAAGGGGTGGTCCTTTCTGCCATTTCCCCTGATTTACGACGGGTTCTTCAGGAATTTCAGGCTGACAAACCTGACCGCTGTCCAGTGGGGAAACTGTTTGTTCCTGATAGATGGACTAGTAGAGTGATTTCTGTTGTGTATCCGCTTTTTGGGCTCCCCTGGTGGTTGCTGGTGGTACTGGTGACTTGTTTGCACTTTGCTTCTTCTGTTCACCTGCTTCCATCAGTGTTTGGGAGTTTCCTATTTAGCCTTGCTCTCCAGTCATTTCCTTGCCGGTCATCATTGTAACCAGAGCCTTCGGTTGCATGTTCCTGCTACTAGTCTGCTGATCAGCTAAGTGGACTTTGTCCTTTTGTTTTGTACCTTTTGTCCAGTTTGCAGTTTTTGTAATTCTCTGTAGCTGGAAGCTCTTGCGGGCTGAAATTGCCACTCCTGTGTGATGAGTTGACACAGGAGTCTTAAAGTAATTTCAGGATGGTTTTTGAAAGGGTTTTCAGTTGACCGTGAAGTCCTCTTTTGTATCCTTCTGCTATCTAGTAAGTGGACCTCTCTTTGCTAAATCTACTTTCATACTGTGTATGTCTTTTCCTCTTAATTCACCGTTATTACATGTGGGGGGCTGCTATCATCTTTTGGGGTATTTCCCTAGAGGTAAGCCAGGTCTGTTTCTTCTTCTACCAGGCGTAGTTAGTCCTCCGGCTGGCGCGTGGCATATAGGAAGCCGTAGGTATGCTCCCTGGCTACTGTTAGTTGTGTGGTAGATTTAGCTCACGGTCAACTCGAGTTTCCATCACCCGAGAGCTCGTTCGTTATTTATATGTTTCTTACGTTCCCTTGCCATTGGGAACCATGACAGATTTCTGAGGTTCATTGTTCTGTGTTGGCTAGCCATCCTGGTATTTTTGGTACCAGAGATTTGGTTGGTAGGTCCTTTTGGTGGCCTTCTTTGTCGCGTGATGTGCGTTCTTTTGTGCAGTCCTGTGGGACTTGTGCACGGGCCAAGCCTTGTTATTCCCGTGCTAGTGGGTTGCTTTTGCCTTTGCCGGTCCCTGAGAGGCCTTGGACACATATTTCTATGGATTTTATTTCTGATCTTCCGGTTTCCCAGAAGATGTCTGTCATCTGGGTTGTTTGTGACCGGTTCTCTAAGATGGTCCATTTGGTGCCTTTGCCTAAATTGCCTTCGTCTTCTGATTTGGTTCCGTTGTTTTTTCAGCATGTGGTTCGTTTGCATGGTATTCCGGAGAATATTGTGTCCGACAGAGGGTCCCAGTTTGTTTCTCGGTTTTGGCGGGCCTTTTATGCTAAGCTGGGCATTGATTTGTCTTTTTCTTCCGCATTTCATCCTCAGACAAATGGCCAGACCGAGCGAACTAATCAGACTTTAGAAACTTATCTGAGATGCTTTGTGTCTGCTGATCAGGATGATTCGGTGGCTTTCTTGCCATTGGCCGAGTTTGCCCTTAATAATCAGGCTAATTCGGCTACCTTGGTTTCGCCCTTTTGTAATTTTGGTTTTCATCCTCGTTTTTCTTCAGGGCAGGTTGAGCCTTCTGACTGTCCTGGTGTGGATTCTGTGGTTGACAGGTTGCAGCAGATTTGGGCTCATGTGGTGGACAATTTGGTATTGTCTCAGGAGGAGGCTCAACGTTTTGCTAACCGTCGTCGGCGTGTTGGTACCCGGCTTCGGGTTGGGGATCTGGTCTGGTTGTCTTCCCGTCATGTGTTGTGAATTCCGTTCTGGAGCTCCCTCCTGTGGTTGCTAATGGTATTTTTGTGAGTTCTGCCCTTGGGCTCCCTCTGGTGGTTTCGAGTGGAACTGCTGCTCCTTTGGGTAGCTGTGGCAGCTGCCTTCACTAATCGCCTTGCCTGGGTTTGTTATTTAAACCTGCTCTGGGCTTTAGTTCATGCCAGCTGTCAATGTCCTTGGCTTGGATTTGGTTCTCTCCTTGGATTTCTCATATGGCCTGTCCTTGTCAGCAAAAGATAAGTTTTTGCTAGTCCTTGTTTGTCCATTTGCTTGGACTCTATTGCTTTGCAAATATGTCTCTTTTCGTCCAGCTTGTCACTATGTCATATTCAGGCTAGCTGGAAGCTCTGGGAAAGCAGATTTGCCCCTCCACACCGTGAGTCGGTGTGGAGTTCATTTTTGTAAACTCTGCGTGGATTTTGTAGTTTTTAATACTGACCGCACAGTATCCTTTTCTCTCTGTCTATCAAGTTTAGTATTGGCCTCCTTTGCTGAAATCTGATTTCATTTCTGTGTACGTCATTTCCCTCTTCACTCACAGCCAATATTTGTGGGGGGCTATCTTTCCTTTTGGGGTTTTTCTCTGAGGCAAGATAGCTTTCTATTTCCTTCTTTAGGGGTAGTTAGTTCTTAGGCTGTGAAGAGGTGTCTAGGGAGAGTTAGGAACATCCCACGGCTATTACTAGTGTTGTTGATAGGATTAGGGACTGCAGTCAGTAGAGATACCACCTTCTCAGAGCTCGTCCCATGTTGCGTTTTAGCCACTAGGTCATATCAGTGTGGCCTCTTAACCACCAGGTCATAACAGTCATGTTCCTATGAAGGTTTCTTCCCCTAAGTTTAAGCCTCGCTTTATTGGTCCTTATAGGATTTCTGAGATTATTAATACGGTGTCTTTTCGATTGGCCCTTCCGGCTTCTTTTGCTATCCATAATGTCTTCCATAGATCTTTATTGCGGAAATATGTGGTGCCCGTTGTTACCTCTGTTGATCCTCCGGCCCCTGTGTTGGTTGATGGGGAGTTGGAGTATGTGGTTGAGAAGATTTTGGATTCTCGCTTTTCGAGGCGGAGGCTTCGGTACCTTGTTAAATGGAAGGGTTATGGCCAGGAGGATAATTCTTGGGTTTTTGCCTCTGATGTCCATGCTGCTGATTTGGTCCATGCCTTTCATCTGGCTCGTCCTGATCGGCCTGGGGGCTCTGGTGAGGGTTCGGTGACCCCTCTTCAAGGGGGGGTACTGTTGTGAATTCTGCTCTTGGGTTCCCTCCGGTGGTTGTCCCTGGGTTGCAATCCTGGGCAGGTGTCCCTGCTGATTGCAGCTCTGACTGGGATATTTAGGTGTGCAGGATTCATTAGCCCTTGCCAGTTGTCCATTGTTCTTGGAGGTTTTGCATCTCGGTCTGGTTCCTCCTGCCCTGCTGCCAAATCAGCAAAGATAAGTGTCTGGTTTTGTTTCTACAGCACACATGCTGTGTGCTTTACAATTCAGTACTATTCAATGTTTTTTCTTGTCCAGCTTAGACTGTGTTTGGATATTTCAGTCAAGTTGGATTCTCAGGAGATGCAGAAATACATTCCATGTCTTTAGTTAGATGGTGGAATTTTTGTATTATCTGCTGTGGATATTTTTAGGGTTTTAATACTGACCGCTTAGTATTCTGTCCTATCCTTTCCTATTTAGCTAGTGTGGCCTCTTTTGCTAAATCCTGATTTCTGCCTGCGTGTGTCTTTCCTCTAATACTCACAGTCAATATTTGTGGGGGGCTGCCTATCCTTTGGGGTTCTGCTCTGAGGCAAGATAGAATTCCCATTTCCATCTATAGGGGTATTTATTCCTCCGGCTGTGTCGAGGTGTCTAGGATGTGTTAGGTACACCCCAAGGCTACTTCTAGTTGCGGTGACAGTTTAGGGTTTGCGGTCAGTACAGGTTCCACCTACTCCTGAGAAAGTCTCATGCGGCTCCAAGGTCACCGGATCATAACAAGTAATCTTCTGCAACTCGCTCCCCCTGGCGAATAGTGCGTATCTTAGATTCTGCTAGAGCCATTCTGTCAGGTTCATCGTAGATTTTTCCAAGAGAGGAAAAAAAACTCTCCACAGAGTCAAATGCAGCAGAATCAGATGGCAAAGAAAACGCCCACGCTTGGGGATCCCCGCTTAACAATGACAACACCAGGCCCACACGCTGAGCCTCATTACCCGAGGAGATTGGGCGCATACGGAAATATAGCTTGCAAGCTTCACGAAAAGAAACAAATTTACTGCGTTCCCCAGCAAATTTTTCAGGCAAAGGGAATTTAGGCTCAGCAACTCTTCCTGTCGCTCCAGCTTGCACATTAGATACTGCTAGTCCCTGTTGCTGAACTGCCCCCCTCAACTCAGTGACCTGTAGGGACAGGGCCTCCAACTGGCGGGTTATGGAAGTTATGGGATCCATGACAAAAGAAACCCCCCCCCTTTTTTTTTTTTTTTCTTTTTTGTATTACAAAACGATTATAATGTCACGGGGAGACTAGATGAGCGAGAGCTAATAACCCGGGCCCCTGCAATTTCCCTCAGACTAGGGAAATCCTGACTGACCCTCTACCTGGAGTTTACACTGATGGTGTGCATGTCCAGGCCTCGAACCTCACCCTGTCTCCTGTTTCAACCCTAGGCTGAAACCTCCGGCCACCACCCAGTGAAGAGGTAATACACCAATACCCACAGTTAGCACAGACAAGGATAAAGGAAAATATACACCACGCCGCAGTCACTCAGGAATACACTATAAATGTGCAGGGCAAAATAAATACAAATATAGGAAGGAGTAAATAAGACTAAGGAAAATACACCACCAGCAACGAATCTCCAACAACCAGCTCTCCACTCCAGACCGAGATAACAACACACAAGACAGAAGCTATAATCGGCGACGCCCAATGATCAGGAGAACGATTTAAAGGCAGTGGGCAAGGCCCAGCTTCCAATCCGAGGATCAGGTAAATTAACCCCGGAACAGCTAGATAAAACCTAGCCGACGCCGATGAGCAAATAGTGGTCAAAAGCGGAATTACTGCTGTCTGTCGAACGACCTGGTCTGAACAGCGTCCGACATGACAGAAACCTACAAAAAGAAACTGAAGACCTACCTCTTCCGGCAAGCCTACAACCTGCAGTAATCACCGATCGACCAAACCACTGCACGACCAGCTCTATCCTTACCTACTGTATCCTCACCCATCCCTTGTAGATTGTAAGCCCTCGCGGGTAGGGTCCTCTCTTCTCCTGTACCAGTTGTGACTTGTATTGTTCAAGATTATTGTACCTGTTTTTATTATGTATACCCCTCCTCACATGTAAAGCGCCATGTTATAAATGGCGCTATAATAATAAATAATAATAATAATGAGGAGTTTGTGCAGGTTGGTAGTAGATGGTGATGGCTGGAATATGAGAAGTGAAATATGTCTTTCTTGTATTCTCTGCAGGTGAGTCGTTGCTGGAAGAATTTGTCATGTCGGTCTGGGCCAGATGGAAAAGACGGGAAAAATGAACGATTCCTTCAGAAAGGACGTCAGCGGTAAGATATCTGTATCTGTGCTGTGATCTATGTTCTGTAGGGCTGGTATCTACCACTGACCATGTGGCAGCAATATCCATATCGGTCTTTATATAGAGATTATCTTCAGTAACAGCGCGGTCATCTGCTGAGGTTCTCCTCCACTATTAAGGTGTGTCACCCAGTTGTAATCAAAGTTATCTGGTTAGGGGCCCACTCAGATGCTTCACCCCCCGTGGACCAAAACCCTAGCTACGCCTCAGCTGTCACTAAGGGGTTAAAACACTAAATCATTATATGATCTGTTCCACCGCAGTATAAACAGAAACAAGCAGGTCCTTCATGTACAGCTCCCTCTTTGGATTCTCTGCAGGCTTCAATTTGCAGGGCTCACCTGCCTCAATAGGATAAGAGATGGTAATCACAAAGTCTCAAATGTGTCCTTATCGCTAAGACGATGGTCCAGGTGCACCGCCAGAGACATGCCTCGTCCATGGACAATGCAGAGGGACTATAAACCATATCACATATTTTTATAGAGTGACCCTGGAGAAGGGGAACTTGGAGAGTAAGTCAAGCCAAGATCTATTTCCTACAGTCAGGAATTTTGCTATAAGTTGTTAAAAAATGTGTGTAACATGTAATTGTTGCAGGAAGTTGTTAGGGTATTTCTTGACTTCCTTTGGCCATGTATTTTCTATGGGGACTTTGTTCGTTAAAATTGGGAGATAGTGTATATGGGTAGATGGGACCATAAGTCATATATAGCTACATAGTTGGGGTTGAGAAGTTATGGGATGGTGCAAATGGGAGCTAAAGCTGAAGGAGAAGATAGAGGGGTTAAGGCTAAGTCTAGATCCCTTCTGATTTTTAGGGTCATGGTAGTGATGCCATAATTTAGTGTCTGCTGGGGTGAGTTATTGGTCCAAATGTATTAATGAGATTGTCTGCCAAGTAGAAGTGGTTGAAGGTTAATTTTGTTATTTTGTTTTTGAGAAGGAATCAATTTCAATCACCTACCAAGGTGTATTTCTTTCTAGTGCGAATGGATATCTGGCAGTCCCTTACCTCCTAATGCTTTGGGGTGGGTAAGAAGCTTGTATGGTAATCTTGCTTTTCTATGTTTCGAAATATAGAAAGAGAAGTTGTTTGACAGGTGAAAAAAAAGATATACGAAGACTAATAGGTAAAATGTTAAATGTATATAATATTTTCAGATGTATATAGGACCTTATTACATTGTTTCTACCCATCCAGGACAAGTAAGGCATGTCATAGGATTCTACGAGGGGTTTTATTGTGTTTATGAGTTGATGTACGGTAGTTGCTCTGGTATAGGTCTCTTGGGTCGTTAGAAATTTGAACTCCTAAGTATTTGATGTGTTTTGATGGCCATTTTAATCGGATATTATTCTGGAGGAATGCTCTATCGCTTTTTTAGGCCGAAATATTGAGGGCATCTGATTTTTCTAGATTGATTTTAAAATGTGATTTCTCTAAATTGTTCAAAAAGTTTCACGCGTTTAGGGAACAATTTCTTGGGGTTTACAAGTCGAAGTAAAAGATCATTGTCAATAGCTACAGCTTTTTGCTCCAAATGTACTTTTTGCCCCTGAATGGTCTTGTCTTGTCCAATTTTTGTATAAGGGTCTCCATCACCAATATACAGTAAAGAGAGAGGGGGAGAGAAGACACCCTTGTCTGATTTCGTTATGGAGGAAGAGAACCATTGACTCTAATTTTCCCTGAAGGTTGAGAATATAGTGCTAGGATGGCGTTTATAAATGCAGTTGGAAAGGCAAATCTTTCCGAGATGCTTATTATAAAGCGTCAACTAATTCTATCATACACTTTCTCTGCGTCAGTAGAAAATAGGGTCAGGGGGGCTTTAGTTTTTATGGCATATGAGATTGAAAGTTAACTGGAGTTATCTTTACCTTTTCTGCCTTTCACAACGCCAGCTTGGTGTGGGTGTATTATTTTTGGCAGGACCAAACTTATTCTTCTAGCAAAAATTTTAGCCCATAGTTTTGTCTCTACATTTAGCATCGACATTGGGAGGTAACTACTGCATAGGAGTAGGTCTTTGCATTTTTTAGGGATAATTGAAACAAAGGTCTTGATTCGGATCGGGAGACCTCGGTTGCCATTCAACTGGCCCATAACAACCAATCCACTTTCCAGGAAACTGTTCATGTAGGAATGCTCGGACCTGACACCCATAATGCGATGATGCACCATCTTGCCCACCCTGTATATGTTATTGTGCGGCAGAGATCATATCCTCTCAAGATGGCCAATTTAGCTCCAAAAAAGAACTTATAATGTCATCTTAGGAAGAAGGGTCTCTCGAGGGGGGGGGGGGGGGGGAGAGCCAGTCTTAGGGTATGTGCACACGTTACAGATTTGCCTGTGTAATTTTCTGCGCAGATTCTGCATCTCTTATTTATTTATCTCTTGGCAGAAAACACAGTTAAAAATCAGCGCGATTTTGATGCGTTTTTGATGTAGATTTTCACATTTTTTTATGCGGATTTGTCTGGTTTTTTGTCAGCTAAATAAAGGTATTTAACAACAAAAAAAAGAATTGTGATGTAATTTCCTTGTCCAACCTCTTTTACATATGCCATTGAAGAATAATGTTTACACACACAGATAGATAGAGCTATAGATAGAGATCTACACAGATAGATAATAGGTAGATAGATAGATCTATAGATAAATATACAAAAAGACTGATCAGCACCTCCTAAGGCTGCTTTCACACATCAGTTTTTTTGTTTCAGGCTAAATCCGGCTCTTCCGAGAAACACCGGAATCGGAATAGTGTAAAACCGGATCCGGTTTTTCCCCCATTGACTTGTATTAGCGCCGGATGGCCTAGCGTTCCTTCTGGTTTGATGCCGGATCCGGCTTAAAATCGATTCCGGCATCTGGAAAAAACGTCTACTGTAACGTTTTTTGTCTGCGGCGAAAAAGCTGGAAGGGCTGGATCCGGCCTTTCGCTGCAATGCATGTCTATGGACGCCGGATAGCGCCGGATCCGGAAAATGGCGGATCCGGCGGCCTGATCCAGCTTTTTACACTGAGCATGCTCAGAAACTATGGGCCTGCCCCCAGGACACATATATAAAGCAATGCCATTGAGGCCTTCACTCATTTCCAGCCATACTGCCAGCCAGAGAGATCACAAGAGTGACACACCCTGCCAAGACAGAAGAACAAAGGAGCCAGAGAGCGGAGCCAGCTACAAACCTGCCACAGAGGCCTGCCAGCTACCTGCCACAGAGGACTGCCAGCTATAACCTGCCACAGAGCCCAGCCAGCTCTCCTGCCGCAGAGGCCTGCCAGCTATAACCTGCCACAGAGCCCAGCCAGCTCTCCTGTCGCAGAGGCCTGCCAGCTATAACCTGCCACAGAGCCCAGCCAGCTCTCCTGCCACAGAGGCCTGCCAGCTATAACCTGCCACAGAGCCCAGCCAGCTCTCCTGCCACAGAGGCCTGCCAGCTACCTGCCACAGAGGCCTGCCAGCTATAACCTGCCACAGAGCCCAGCCAGCTCTCCTGCCACAGAGCCCAGCCAGCTCTCCTGCCATAGAGGCCTGCCAACTACCTGCCACAGAGGCCTGCCAGCTATAACCTGCCACAGAGCCCAGCCAGCTCTCCTGCCACAGAGGCCTGCCAGCTACCTGCCACAGAGGCTTGCCAGCTACCTGCCACAGAGGCCTGCCAGCTATAACCTGCCACAGAGCCCAGCCAGCTCTCCTGCCACAGAGGCCAGCCAGCCAAGCCGTACCAGAGCAGACATGTCTTCTTCTGGGAGCCTTCCTCCCCGTCGGCAGCGCACTGAGGTAAATATGTTTTTAACATAACTTTGCTCTCTTGCTCCCTCGCTGTCTTGTATGTCTGTGTGTGTGTGTGTGTGTGTGTGTGTGTGGATGTGTGGATGTGTGTATGTGTGTGTGTGTGTGTGTGTGTGTGTGTGTGTGTGTATTTGTGTGTATGTTTATCTGTTTGTGAATGTGTGCCGGTTTGTGTATGTGTGTGTGTGAATGTATGTCTGTGTGTGTATTTGTGTATGTATGTGTATATTAATGTATTTTGTCATTTTGCATCTTTGTAGGAAGCTGCTGAAGCTGCTGCCATAGTCCAAGAGGTGCTACCCGAAGAAGAGGAAAGGGGTGGAGAAAGACATGGAGAGGGATCACAATTGGTATGTTTCTTTCATGTATTGCGGAACCATAACCTAACACTACACACAACACATAACACTAGATACTTACAGATAGAACACAACGCATAAAAAACTTATCATTATAGATATCACATGGCACACAACACATAGAAAGGCTACCTACAAGCACATAATTTTTATGTTATATCTCTTCTAGAGTTCGGATTCTGGCGCTCAATCGAGAGGTCCTTCCAGACCTTCCTTCCCAGAGGGCTCCCAGGGCCGTCGGCGTGAGAGTTGTGGCGGCCGTCGTCGTGTAAGCATTTTCTTGTTTTTATTGTTTTTTTTTTTAGGTTTTCTATGTTTACAATTTTGTGTTAATTTATTTTTCCCTTTTTTATAACAGGTTTCACAGCGTGCTCCTGATTCTGACGGTGAGGAGGTCGGCCTTGATATTGACCTCCTCATCGATCTTGTCCGAGACAGGGAGCCGCTGTGGAACATGGGTGACCGCCGCCATGCTAATATCTCAGTGACCCGTCGACTCTGGGAGCAAATCTGCCAAGAACTTATATCGAGATGGGAGGACCTTGATGTTCAGGCCCAGAATCAAGAACGTAAGTATCCACAATTCAGTTTTGTTGATGCATTCTAAGTATTGTTTCTAACCAAGTTGTGTTTCTCCTTTTTGTAACAGGTGAGAGGATTGTGAAAAGGTGGCGGTCGATCAGGGATCGCTTTAAGGCCTCTTTCACACGTCCAGATAATTCCGGTACCGGAGAAATCGGTACCAGAGTTATCCGTGTACGTGTGTCCATGTGCTCACGTGGCACATCAGTGTGGCACACGTGCGGCATCCGTGTGCCGCCTGAGGACCACACGGACCGTGCAGGAGAGACAGCGCTACACTAAGCGCTGTCCCCCCTGTGTGGTGCTGAAGGCGGCATTCATCTCTTCTCCCCCGCAGGAGAGAAGAGATGAAAGATCAAGTTTTTGTTATTTTTTGTGAAAAATAAAGTTGCATGTGACCCCTGCCTCCCACTCCCAGTGCGCCGCCCGGCCCCTTGCAGAAGAAATACTCACCCAGCTCCCACGATGTCTCCACTCTCCTCTCAGCGCTGGCCCCTTGTCCTGTGTGAGCGGTCACGTGGGACCGCTCATTACAGTGAGGAATATGCGCATATTCCTCACTGTAATGAGCGGTCCCACGTGACCGCTCACACAGGACAGGCAGCCGGCGCTGAGAGGAGAGTGGAGACATCGTGGGAGCTGGGTGAGTATTTCTTCTGCAAGGAGCCAGGCGGTGCACTGGGGGTGGGAGGAGGGGGTCACATGCAAACTTTATTTTTCACAAAAAATAACAAAAACTTGATCTTTTATCTCTTCTATCCTGCGGGGGAGAAGAGATGAATGCCACCTTCAGCACCACAGCGGGGGGGACAGCGCTTACTGTAGCGCTGTCTCTCCTGCGGGCGGTACGTGCACACGGAGGAGAGTGCACACTGTTCTCCGTGTGCAGGACGTATTGCTGTACGTGCTGCCGGAAAAAAAACGGACATGTCTACGTGTTTTGCACACGGACATACGGTCCGTGTGAAAACACGCACATGTGCAGAAACACATAGATTCTAATGTGTCTACGTGTGTCAGTGTCTCCGGTACGTGAGTAAACTGTCACTACACGTACCGGAGACACTGACATGTGAAAGAGGCCTAAGAAGGAGTTCAACAAAGAGATGCGGGCCCCGAGTGGATCTGGAGGACGCAGGAGCAAATACAAGTATGCCCAAGCCCTGTCGTTCCTCAGGTCAACGATGGTGACACGAAGGTAAATATTACCCAACACATGCACTAACAAATGTTTAACATGTCTAAACCTCTTTTGCTCTTTCAGCCAGGGCCATGCTATGACAGTATATTAATTGTTTGTTTTTCTCGTTTGTTCCACAGCACCGTCGGGAGCACTCGGGAGCCTGCAGCACAGTTGAACCCTTCTGCGGCGATCCCACAGGAGGCCGCCACCGAGGGCCACTTTGACAGTGAGTAACCCTCTGCACCTTCCCACTCTGCACCTTCCCACTCTGCACCTTCCCACACATCGGATCCCTCTGTCCCATCCACGAGCGCTGGAGCATCCTGGCCGGTTCCATTGCATGTATCTGCTGGTGAGGATATAGCGTTTCCTGTACCCCACCCCTCTGCTGCAGCCACCTCTAGTACACCTGTAGCATCGGGGCACCTTTGGCAGAGGGGTCAGGTACAGAGTTATGCGCCCGAGTTCTTACACCTGAACACATCATTCCAGAACTGTCTGAAAGTTTTGTCCGAGCAAATGGCTGCAGGTTTTAATTTTATAAATAAAAGTATACTCAAGATGCATACACTTCTGTTAACGATGCTTTCAGAGGCAAGACAGTCACAGAACAACACTTTTTTCCAGTCGGTACTTGAGCAAATGGAGACGCTATCTGCTTCTCAGCAGATGCAAGTAATGGAATCCTGTTATGATCCCTAGTGGCTGAGGATCACAAATAGATCAGCAAGTGATTAAACTAAGGACGAGCTCTAGGGAGATGGTAACTGGACTGATCGCAAATCTGAACCTATCCAAAACAACTAGAGGTAGCCGGTGAACGTGCCTAAAAAATTCCTAGATGTCTCAAGCCAGCCTGAGGAACTAGCTACCCCTAAAGAGAAAGAAAGACCTCGCTTGCCTCCAGAGAAATAATCCCCAAAGATATAGAAGCCCCCAACAAATATTGACGGTGAAGTAAGAAGAAGGCACATACATAGGGATGAAATCAGATTCAGCAAAAGAGGCCCACTAGTACTAGAAAGCAGAAAATAGAGCAGGGGTCTATGCGATCAATAAAAAACCCTTACAAAATATCCATCCTGAGATTTCAAGAACCCACACATCAACTAACGGTGTGTGGGGAGAAACTCAGCCCACTAGAGCAACCAGCAAGCGAGGGAATTACATTTTAGCAAGCTGGAACAGAAAACATGATAAACACTGCTGATCAAAAAATGAGCAAACAAAACTTAGCTTATCCTGGATGGACTGGGAGCAAGGTAGTCAGAAGGAATCTGAGTAGCACTGATTACATCGACAGCCGGCAACAAGTGGAAGTAAAACAGAGCTATATAGGAACCTCCCAGAGGATAACGAACCAGCTGATAGCCAGAGACCAGCAGGATAACAGGCAAAGCCACCAGGGGGAGCCCAAAGCAAAAGTCACACCATAGCACCAGTGACCACAAGAGGGAGCCTGAACACAGTTCACAACAGTACCCCCCCTTGAGGAGGGGTCACCGAACCCTCATGAAAACCACCAGGGCGATCAGGATGAGCCACATGGAAGGCACGAACCAAATCGGCTGCATGAACATCAGAGGCGACAACCCAAGAATTATCCTCCTGACCATAGCCCTTCCATTTAACCAAATACTGGAGCCTCCGTCTAGAAATACGAGAATCCAAGATCTTCCCCACCACGTATTCCAATTCTCCCTCAACCAGCACCGGAGCAGGAGGCTCAACCGGAGGAACCACAGGCACCACATACCTCCGCAACAACGAGCGATGGAACACATTATGAATAGCAAATGATGCTGGGAGGTCCAGACGAAATGACACAGGGCCAAGGACTTCCAGAATCTTATAAGGACCGATAAACCGAGGCTTGAACTTAGGAGAGGAGACCTTCATAGGAACGAAGCGAGAAGACAACCACACCAAGTCCCCAACGCAAAGTCGGGGACCCACACAGCGACGGCGGTTGGCAAAGAGCTGAGCCTTCTCTTGAGACAGCTTCAAATTGTCCACCACATGATTCCAAATCTGATACAACCTATCAACCACAACATCCACTCCAGGACAGTCAGAAGGCTCCACCTGACCCGAGGAAAAACGAGGATGAAACCCCGAATTACAAAATAAAGGAGAAACCAAAGTAGCAGAACTAGCCCGATTATTAAGGGCAAACTCGGCCAACGGCAAAAAAGTAACCCAGTCGTCCTGATCAGCAGAAACAAAACATCTTAAATAAGCCTCCAAGGTCTGATTAGTTCGCTCGGTTTGGCCATTCGTCTGAGGATGGAAGGCCGACGAAAAAGACAAATCAATGCCCAATTTAGCACAAAAGGTCCGCCAAAATCTAGACACAAACTGGGATCCTCTGTCAGAAACAATGTTCTCAGGAATCCCGTGCAAACGAACCACATTTTGAAAAAACAGTGGAACCAACTCGGAGGAGGAAGGCAACTTAGGCAAGGGCACCAAATGGACCATCTTAGAAAAACGATCACACACCACCCAGATGACAGACATTCTCTGAGAGACAGGGAGATCTGAAATAAAATCCATGGAAATGTGCGTCCAAGGCCTCTTCGGGACAGGCAAAGGTAACAGCAAACCACTGGCTCGAGAACAGCAAGGCTTAGCCCGAGCACAAATTCCACAAGACTGCACAAAGGAACGCACATCCCGCGACAAGGAAGGCCACCAAAAAGACCTGGCCACCAAGTCTCTGGTACCAAATATTCCAGGATGGCCCGCCAACACCGAAGAATGAACCTCGGAGATGACTCTGTTGGTCCATCTATCCGGGACAAACAGTCTCTCTGGTGGACAGCGATCAGGTCTATCCGCCTGAAACTCTTGCAGCACACGTCGCAAATCTGGGGAGATGGCAGACAAAATCACCCCTTCTCTAAGAATACCAGCCAGCTCTGAATCTCCAGGAGAGTCAGGCACAAAACTCCTAGAAAGAGCATCAGCCTTCACATTCTTTGAACCAGGCAGGTACGAAACCACGAAATCAAAACGAGAGAAAAACAACGACCAACGAGCCTGTCTGGGATTCAGCCGCTTGGCCGACTCGAGATAAATCAAATTCTTGTGATCAGTCAAGACCACCACACGATGCTTAGCTCCCTCGAGCCAATGTCGCCACTCCTCAAATGCCCACTTCATAGCCAACAGCTCCCGATTACCGACATCATAATTCCGCTCGGCAGGCGAAAACTTTCTTGAAAAGAAAGCACATGGCTTCATCACAGAGTCATCGGAGCTTCTCTGCTACAAAACAGCCCCCGCTCCAATCTCGGAAGCATCAACCTCCACCTGGAAGGGAAGTGAGACATCTGGCTGACATAAGACCGGAGCCGAAGAAAACCGGCGCTTCAGCTCCCGAAAGGCCTCCACAGCCGCAGAGGACCAATTAGTCACATCAGAACCTTTCTTGGTCAAATCCGTCAAAGGCTTAACAACACCAGAAAAATTAGCTATGAAGCGACGGTAAAAATTAGCAAAACCCAAGAACTTCTGAAGACTCTTAACCGATGTAGGCTTCGTCCAGTCATGAATAGCCTGAACCTTGACTGGGTCCATCTCAATAGTAGAAGGAGAAAAAATGAAACCCAAAAAAGAAATCTTCTGGACTCCAAAAAGACATTTTGAGCCCTTCACAAATAAAGCATTGTCACGCAGGACCTGAAAGACCATCCTGACCTGCTTAACATGAGATTCCTAATCATCCGAAAAAAACAGAATATCATCCAGATACACAATCATAAACTTATCCAGATATTCATGGAAGATGTCGTGCATAAAGGACTGAAAGACTGAAGGAGCATTAGAAAGTCCAAAAGGCATCACCAGGTACTCAAAATGGCCTTCAGGCGTATTAAATGCAGTTTTCCATTCATCACCCTGTTTTATACGCAAAAGGTTATACGCACCACGAAGATCTATCTTGGTGAACCAACTAGACCCCCTAATGCGAGCAAACAAATCAGTTAACAATGGCAAAGGATACTGAAATTTGACCGTGATTTTATTCAAAAGGCGATAATCAATACAAGATCTCAGGGAACCATCCTTCTTAGCCACAAAAAAGAATCCCGCACTAAGAGGGGAAGAGGACGGGCGAATATGTCCCTTCTCCAAAGACTCCTTTATATAACTCCGCATGGCAGCATGCTCCGGCACAGATAAATTGAAAAGTCGTCCCTTAGGAAACTTACTACCAGGAATCAAATTTATAGCACAATCACAGTCCCTATGAGGAGGTAGAGAATTGAGTTTGGGCTCCTTAAATACATCCTGGTAGTCTGACAAAAACGTAGGGACTTCAGAAGGAGTGGACGAAGCAATTGACACCACAGGAGCGTCACCATGAATTCCCTGACAACCCCAACTTGACACAGACATAGCTTTCCAATCCAGGACTGGATTATGAGTCTGCAACCATGGTAGACCCAACACGACAACATCATGCAAATTATGCAATACAAGAAAGCAAATCACCTCCTGATGAACAGGAGTCATGTGCAGCGCCCCAGAGTCCTGGTCGTTGCAGTACTGTGGCTCCGCCACTAAGGGGAGCTATGGTACGTCTGATGGCACTGAAGGAGTTCATCTGACCAGGTATCACAGACACCAAGACATTTCACAGTCGGGCCTCCAGGGGGAGCTAAGGGTTCTATTCATTAGGCCACTCCTCACATACTGGTAAAACTGGGGGTCAGGCAGGAAGTTAGTTCAGAAAGCTGACTGGGTTGGAACCAGGCAACACCTTGTGGCAGAGGGTGTTGTGGGGGAAGATTCGGTAGGGCCCCTGTCGGGGGTGGGATCCTGACAGAGGTCTGGCGACTTGAGAGAACGTCACGGGACCGTGCCTGCTCAGTATAGCGGCGGTGCCCAAGGAAGGATTAGAAGCGAGATAGATTGTGCTGAGTGAGAAACGAGATCAAAGCAACAAGGAGAATTGTTATGGTTTCCAATGGCAAGGAAACATCAGAAGCATAGAATAAACGGACAAGCTCTCGGGTGATGGAAACTAGAGCTGACCGCGATGCTAAACCTACACACCAGCCAGGGGGCATTCCTGCGTTGTCTCTAGATGCCGTGCGCCAGCCGGAGAACTAACTACCCCTGGTAGAAGAAAACACAGTCCTGGCTTGCCTCCAGAGAATGTCCCCACAGGAGATAGCAGCCCCCCACATATAATAACGGTGAGAGCAGATGAAAAGACACACGTAGTATGAAAGCAGATTTAGCACAGAGAGGCCCGCTAACTAAATAGCAGAAAGATACAACAGAGGACTTCGCGGTCAGCTGCAAAACCCTTCAAAACACCATCCTGAAATTACCTTAACTCATGTGACAACTCATGACACCGGAGTGGTAATTTCAGCCCAACAAGAGCTTCCAGCTGCAGAGATTCACATAAGTGCAAACTGGACAAAACATACAAAAATAGACTTAAGGACTAAAGTGTCCAACTTAGCTGAGCAGAAAACTGGGAGCAGGAACATGCAACAGAATCACTCTGGATACATTGATGGCCAGCATTAGAATGACTGAGGAGCAAGGTTAAATAGGATACTCCCACATCCTGATAGGAACAGGTGAACTGAGAAGGCAAAGCTTGCAGGACACCAGTACCACAAGAGACCACCGGGGGAGCCCACGAACCGAATCACAACAGAGAATACCAGTAGGAGTCGTGCTGTGAGACCGAGGCAACATCCTACTGAGGCGCACAACCGGCGGCTGGAACGCCGAGGAAGTATTCATACATCTAGCTTCAAGCAATACTTCAAACCAACGGCAGGACAGTCAGTCATAGGCAGGCTGTCTCACCTAAATCACCTACGAAGACATAGGGGGCAACTTGTGGAGAGGGGCGACTCTAGGGTCCCGGAAGAGCTCCGAGCCTACCCGTCATACGGGTGCCGTCCTAACCGTAACATCAGGGAGGGACAGAAGATTAGCAGAACATCATCTAATCGAGTTGTGAGGGAACTTAAGAAACAGACACAACAGTTGTGGGGACTTTCCGTAAGCACAGCAGGGAAGGACCACAACACATAGCGCTAGCAGGAAGGCACAGATTTCCACCTGCAAAGAGAACTCTGGAAGTGCCATTGGACCGGCCGGACTTGCGCAGCCTGGTTAACCGTATTCCGGATTGAGGACCCAGAGATCTTCAGTAAAGAGGTAAAGAGACTGCAACCTGGTGTCCTCGTTATTTACTGCACCGCACCACCACAGTCATCATATCTATCCCTGTACGTCCCTCAGCAGGGTCACGGACCGGGCCTAGCCACCGCGACAACCCCAGAGCAGAGACTCAGAGGCCCGGTACCGGGTACCCCTCGGCCCTGCGGCAGTGGGGGCGCTACAACTTGCCGTCACGAACAGGATCTACTTAAGCCTGAAGAATCAGGTCATGTGTGCCTTGGATCTGTGATTTATTGTGCTTGGACTGTACTTTGTTGCAAAGACTGTGTGTTATTGAGAGGATTGTGTATTGTCGTTTGCCGCCAGAAGTTCCCGCCAAAAATCGCCGCCATTGCTACACCAAAGGAGAAGGAGGGCGTGCCATGGGAGGAGACTACCAAAGTGGCGCCAGAAGCGGCGACCGCCCCCTGCGCCTCTTGCTGCAAAGCGAGGACCTGCCTCAAAGCAGAGGACGACCCCTTGATTTGCAACGGCGGGAAGCGGGTGATGGAGAAGCTCGGCCCCGGCGAAATGGTGGAGTCAGATGCATGCACTGCCACCGACTATCAGACAGCGATGGTGAACAGCAAGTGCCTGAACGAGGAAGGAGCAATCCCGGCTTGCCCTCATCCATCAGAGGCGGACCCACGTCCACCGCAGCGGAAGGACCTGAATTCCTTGGAACCGGTCACGGAGCTGAGCCTACCCATCCCGACCTCGGAGCCAACGGAGGAGGAACCATGGAGGGCGGAGCCGCATCCGGAGACCACATTGGAGGAGCCGCGGTCCGGGCTGCAGCCGACTCCAGTGTCCTCGTTAGTGGACAGGATCGACATCGGTGGAATCACATCAGGCGCAGGTATGGAAGACGCCCCTGCTCCCCCGTTCGATCCCGCTCTCGCGACCGACCCTCATCCCAGTAAAAGCCGCCTCCTCTCGGCAGAGCTAGTGGTGTTACCCCCCGACACAATGGGGAAGCTGGCACCACCACTGCCGACCCGGATGGGAGAACCCATAGACGTGGGCCCAGACGGGGTGATTCTCCAGTGGGACACCCCCCGGATCGGGCCAGATGGAGCTCGGGAGGAAGGGATCTCTTTGTTGACCCGGGATCCCTACTGCTTTTTGGTTATTTTCTATTTTCTTCTTTGTTATCAAGAACTGCCGCAATCATGAACAGTGCATGATACAAACTGCTTGTAAATAGTTTGCACCTTATTAAAGGTGCTCCCTACTGGTTTTACTTAAAGAAGGACTCTTTGTGAAGATACCGCACCGGAGCCTTTGCTGAGTATGGACTGGTAGCTTGAGAAGATGCGCTACCTCATAAAGACTTGGTCCCCTCTTAAAGGGGATGTTCACTTGTTGCACTTAAAGAATGGTATTGCTTTACGACAGATAGATAGCAATAATGTTTTGATAAAAAGGAAAGTGATGATGATGCTTACATGTAAAAGTTATATGTATCCAATTAGTTGATTGTAATAAATGTTTGATAATGTTGATAGAAGAATGAGGACAGAAAAGTGAACCTGTACGGGGTTAGTCAGCGAGTCCTCTTTGGAGCCATATGGGGATGGCTCAGTGATTTCAAACTGAAAGTAAATGTTATGTTCTATACAGAGTATAGTAGTTGAAATGGCAGTAGGCCCGGGCTGAAAGGGGCGGTCCTGTAAAGAAAGGAGAGGCAGCAGGCCTGGAGCAGTTAGGACAGGTGGTCCTGCAGATTTAACGAAGGAGAATGAAAGAGAAAGAGTTAATTAATATTATAATGTTCAGAATAATTCTTTAGTGGGTTAGCCTGTACGCCCTTAAAGAAGAAGTCAGTTTCATAATGTTTTATAAGTATGTCTTTAGTGGATAGGGAGTATACGTCCTTAAAGGCAATGTCAACTTGTTATTAAAAAGTTTGCACTAAGTAGAATACCCGGTTGGGTAACAGGAGTTATTTATAGCCTGTAATTTATAATGTTTAACCATGTTTGTAACGTTCAAGTGTCCTCACCTCCCATAAAGGGAAGCTCTGTTCAAGCTTACTTATTGTTATTGCATTTTCAAAATTATATGTCTTTTTGCTAACCTGTATTGTTGTTTTCTTCCCAGTCCAGGAGTACTGGATTTAACCGGGGGGAGTGCAGCGCCCCAGAGTCCTGGTCATTGCAGTACTGTGGCTCCGCCACTAAGGGGAGCTATGGTACGTCTGATGGCACTGAAGGAGTTCATCTGACCAGGTATCACAGACACCAAGACATTTCACAGTCGGGCCTCCAGGGGGAGCTAAGGGTTCTATTCATTAGGCCACTCCTCACATACTGGTAAAACTGGGGGTCAGGCAGGAAGTTAGTTCAGAAAGCTGACTGGGTTGGAACCAGGCAACACCTTGTGGCAGAGGGTGTTGTGGGGGAAGATTCGGTAGGGCCCCTGTCGGGGGTGGGATCCTGACAGAGGTCTGGCGACTTGAGAGAACGTCACGGGACCGTGCCTGCTCAGTATAGCGGCGGTGCCCAAGGAAGGATTAGAAGCGAGATAGATTGTGCTGAGTGAGAAACGAGATCAAAGCAACAAGGAGAATACCAGTAGGAGTCGTGCTGTGAGACCGAGGCAACATCCTACTGAGGCGCACAACCGGCGGCCGGAACGCCGAGGAAGTATTCATACATCTAGCTTCAAGCAATACTTCAAACGAACGGCAGGACAGTCAGTCATAGGCGGGTTGTCTCACCTAAATCACCTACGAAGACATAGGGGGCAACTTGTGGAGAGGGGCGACTCTAGGGTCCCGGAAGAGCTCCGAGCCTACCCGTCATACGGGTGCCGTCCTAACCGTAAAATCAGGGAGGGACGGAAGATTAGCAGAACATCATCTAATCGAGTTGTGAGGGAACTTAAGAAACAGACACAACAGTTGTGGGGACTTCCCGTAAGCACAGCAGGGAAGGACCACAACACATAGCGCTAGCAGGAAGGCACAGATTTCCACCTGCAAAGAGAACTCTGGAAGTGCCATTGGACCGGCCGGACTTGCGCAGCCTGGTTAACCGTATTCCGGATTGAGGACCCAGAGATCTTCAGTAAAGAGGTAAAGAGACTGCAACCTGGTGTCCTCGTTATTTACTGCACCGCACCACCACAGTCATCATATCTATCCCTGTACGCCCCTCAGCAGGGTCACGGACCGGGCCTAGCCACCGTGACAACCCCAGAGCAGAGACTCAGAGGCCCGGTACCGGGTACCCCTCTGCCCTGCGGCAGTGGGGGCGCTACACATGCACATGGTCACTTGTGTCCAGTACTGAGGTCTATTCGTAGCCAATGGCATAGAGTCAATTCCCCTTAGTGGAATAGGGAATTTTAAAGGCTCCAAATCAAGACCACAGCGCCTGGCAAATGACCAATCCATCAGACTCAGGGCAGCACCTGAATCTACAAAGGCATTAACCGGTATAGACACCATAAACAAAGCAATGATGCAACTGGTCACTTTTGTATAGAAAAACTCAATATAATCTTTATTAGTAATAATTTAAAAACACAACATCACATCAAACCAAATTGGGACAAAGGGTGAATTTGGAGCACCTTATACATACTGTGTGTTACATAGGTGACGGACGTCCATGTCCAGACTCAGAACCCACCACTAGATACATACAGCTGTGTATATGGTCCAACAATGTGGACTTTAGCCAGCGTTCTTACTTCAATAATATTGATACCGATCACCGGTTAACCTAAATTCAAGTTGCTAGCACTACCCTATCACGGTGAGACTGTAATCCGGGCAGTGGCGTCTGCCCCACAGACGCCACTGCCCGGATTACAGTCTCACCGTGATACCCCCGCTACAGAGGTAAAGATTTTAGCTGATTTTTTCGGCATGTTTATGCCCATTTGGTGGTAACTCTCTGGGGGGGCATGTGTTATATGGTAGTGCTAGCAACTTGAATTTAGGTTAACCGGTGATCGGTATCAATATTATTGAAGTAAGAACGCTGGCTAAAGTCCACATTGTTGGACCATATACACAGCTGTATGTATCTAGTGGTGGGTTCTGAGTCTGGACATGGACGTCCGTCACCTATGTAACACACAGTATGTATAAGGTGCTCCAAATTCACCCTTTGTCCCAATTTGGTTTGATGTGATGTTGTGTTTTTAAATTATTACTAATAAAGATTATATTGAGTTTTTCTATACAAAAGTGACCAGTTGCATCATTGCTTTGTTTATGGTGTCTATATATGATATTGATGATTGGTCTATTAGTCCTAATAGACACATGATTATGGGTAATATACTACGGTTTATTATGATCATGTGTCTTGGTCATGTTTGTTATATATGGTTAAAAGGCATTAACCGGGTAAGATGACAGGGAACAAATCAGGGTAACAGACGAAATGAACTTAGGCTGTAAAGTACCAATGGTGACAGATTTATCAACCTTTTTTTTGCGCTTAGAGCATGCTGAGATAACATGAGCTGAGTCACCACAGTAAAAGCACAACCCATTTTGCCGTCTATAATTTTGCCGTTCACTTCTGGTCAGAATTCTGTCACATTGCATAGATTCAGGTGTCTGTTCAGAAGACACCGCCAAATGGTGCACAGGTTTGCGCTCCCGCAACCGCCGATCAATCTGAATGGCCAGAGTCATTGACTCATTCAGACCTGCAGGCGTAGGGAACCCCACCATGACATTCTTAATGGCTTCAGAAAGACCTTCTCTGAAATTTGCAGCCAGGGCACACTCATTCCACTGAGTAAGCACCGACCATTTCCGAAATTTCTGGCAGTACACCTCTGCTTCATCTTGCCCCTGCGAGAGGGCCAATAACGCTTTTTCCGGCTGGTTCTCAAGATTAGGCTCCTCATAGAGCAATCCAAGGGCCAGAAAAAACGCATCCACACTGAGCAATGCAGGATCCCCTGGCGCCAATGCGAAGGCCCAATCTTGAGGGTCACCACGCAAAAAGGAAATAATAATCCTAACTTGCTGAACGGCATCACCAGAGGAACGAGGTTTCAAAGAAAGAAACAACTTACAATTGTTCTTAAAATTTAGGAACCTAGATCTATCTCCAGAAAACAACTCCGGAATAGGTATCCTAGGCTCAGACATAGGACTGTGAACAACAAAATCCTGAATACTCTGAACTCTAGCAGCAAGATGATCCAGACTGGAAGCCAAGCTCTGGACATCCATGTCAGCAGCTGAACTCAGAGCCACACCAAGATTAAGAGGAGGAGAGAAGCTAGCACAGCAGCTAGACACACGGCAACAACAAGAAAAAAAAAAAAATTTCTCAAGGCTTCTTTTCTCCTGCTTCTGCCATGCAATTAACACTTTGCGGGCCGGCTGTACTGTTATGATCCCTAGTGGCTGAGGATCACAAATAGATCAGCAAGTGATTAAACTAAGGACGAGCTCTAGGGAGATGGTAACTGGACTGATCGCAAATCTGAACCTATCCAAAACAACTAGAGGTAGCCGGTGAACGTGCCTAAAAAATTCCTAGACGTCTCGAGCCAGCCTGAGGAACTAGCTACCCCTAAAGAGAAAGAAAGACCTCGCTTGCCTCCAGAGAAATAATCCCCAAAGATATAGAAGCCCCCAACAAATATTAACGGTGAAGTAAGAAGAAGGCACATACATAGGGATGAAATCAGATTCAGCAAAAGAGGCCCACTAGTACTAGAAAGCAGAAAATAGAGCAGGGGTCTATGCGATCAATAAAAAACCCTTACAAAATATCCAGCCTGAGATTTCAAGAACCCACACACCAACTAACGGTGTGTGGGGAGAAACTCAGCCCACTAGAGCAACCAGCAAGCGAGGGAATTACATTTTAGCAAGCTAGAACAGAAAACATGATAAACACTGCTGATCAAAAAATGAGCAAACAAAACTTAGCTTATCCTGGATGGACTGGGAGCAAGGTAGTCAGAAGGAATCTGAGTAGCACTGATTACATCGACAGCCGGCAACAAGTGGAAGTAAAACAGAGCTATATAAGAACCTCCCAGAGGATAACGAACCAGCTGATAGCCAGAGACAAGCAGGATAACAGGCAAAGCCACCAGGGGGAGCCCAAAGCAAAAGTCACACCATAGCACCAGTAACCACAAGAGGGAGCCTGAACACAGAGTTCACAACAGAATCCTGCCAGTCTACTCTAGCGCTCATTGCCTCAAGAGCAGACTCTTGCCACCCATGCTGCAACTGCCCCCCCCTTCCTCCACTGTCCATCACTACAGCCACTACCATCCTCCTGACCCGTACGACCAACCTGCCCGTGCCCCATTCACCAACCTCACCATCACCCACATCGTGCCCCGTTCCACCAACCACAACACTTCCAGCGTTCCCGTGGCCCTTCCCACCAGCCACACTACCAGCGTCCCGCCCGTGCCCCTTCCCACCAATATGATGATCCCGACCCATACCACTTCCCATCCACTTCATCCGCACCTCCTCTCCCTGGCCACTACCACCAGCCTGTTTCACCTCCTTCCCAACCCTCTTCTCCACCCATCACTGCTTCTGCCTCCCAAAACATCACCTACACCCCTCCATCCTACCAAATTCCTAACCCCAATCCCACTTTCTTGTCCACCCACTCAATTGCCTTCTCCACTCCTTCACCACTACCTATTGATCCTTCCCCACCACCAACACATTCCTCTCTCCACACTCCCACTGTCGAAGTGTCCCTATCTGACAGCCCCTCCAGCACTATCTCCACCCCGACTTATTCCAATCTCTAGTTTGTTTTGTTGTATTTATTTATTTTTGTTTCAAAATAAAAGTTTGGTTTGGATATTATAAAAAAAAAAAATTAATAAAAAACTTTGTTGTTTACAGCTATCTTGTATTTATTCTTTATAAGGTATAGATTAACACAATTTGGTTAAACAAGGTTTATTGGTCAGAGGTACAACCCAAACAGATGCATAACTTGGGTAAAAGGTAAAACCAAACAAGTACACGACATGGGTAAAAGGTGAAAAAGTTACTAGGTTCAAGACAAATTGTTGAAACTCTCTCATCCTGCCAGTGTATTCTTCCTTCGGGTGAAATAGCATTAAGCTACTTACGGTAGCGGCATTTCTCGGAGGCCCATGACAGCACGACGAGAGAGGGGATCCGCCCATTAGGAACAGGAAACCTACAGATACAAAAGGGCGGCACCTCTCCCCTGCATCAGTTGTATTTCAGAGCCTTGAGAGGACTACCGCGGTTAGTAGCATACAAAAATACACATTATATACAGTTTATATATAAAATTTTAACCCATATATTGGAACTGGGCATATACACGTGAGATATATACATTATAGGAGGTGCAACCCCCACGTGAAATAGGGAGGGAACTAAGGGTGCTGTCATGGGCCTCCGAGAAATGCCGCTACCGTAAGTAGCTTAATGCTTTACTCGGACTCCCATGACAGCACGACGAGAGATTTACAGAGATGTAACACTACCTTAGGGAGGGACTATAGCCTGCAGCACCCTTAACCCGAAGGTGAGATCAGAGGAGGCCCCTAAATCCAACCTATAGTGCTTAAAGAAGGTGGACGGGGATGACCATGTGGCCGCCTTACATATCTGGTCGATTGATACTCCAGATTTCTCCGCCCAGGATGTAGCCATGGCCCTGGTGGAATGCGCCCTCAGATTCTGCGGAGTCGGACCCCCACCTGCAGTATAAGCCAAAGAGATAGCCTCCCTAATCCACTTTGCTAGTGTGTACTTTGATACCCTGAGTCCTTTTCTGGGATTTTGGAAAGATAAAAATAAGGCATTATCTTTCTTCCATGTATCAGTAACCGAGATGTATTCTAACAGGCATCTCCTAACGTCTAGTGTATGGAGTAGCTCTTCTTTCGGGTTGGCATCTGTGGGCACCCATCCCTTTAGGAACAGGAAACCAACTGATGCAGGGGAGAGGTGCCGCCCTTTTGTATCTGTAGGTTTCCTGTTCCTAATGGGCGGATCCCCTCTCTCGTCGTGCTGTCATGGGAGTCCGAGTAAAAAATATTCTGCGAAGTGATCCCGTATTCTGGAAACAGTGGCAGAACTTCTATACGTTTGGTTGCTATAATCAGCCAAGGTGGTTTCTGCAGAGTGGCCCTCAATGGAAAGCTGTTCCTTGGATATAACATAATTGTGTAGGACACCACACACTTTCACTACCTCATCCACAGTGTCTATCTTCAAGTTAATGGATGTCAGGAGAACTCTCCATTTGGCGGTTAAGATCCCAAACGCACACTCCACCATTCTCCGTGCACATGTGTGTAACAACCCTGCCGGCATCACTGCATGGCCTTCCATTCCCCACCTGCCTGTTACATCAACTCACTCACCCAGTGCCATGCTGTGAGATCTGTCTGCTGCTGGCTCCATGCCATGTGCTTGATGGCCTCTTGCTCTATGTACACTTCCTGGCTGTGTGCATAGGGGAGCGGCGCCAGCCACTCCGGACTCTTATTGAGACTGTGTGCACCTCCCTAAGGTGTCCCTGGCCAATGGCCTAGAGGCCTCTGATACTTAAGGCATCCTCACCCATTGGACGATGCCTGAGCAAACTATTTCCCTCAGTTAGCACTTGCTACTGAGCTGCCAGGTCGTGTCTGTTTCCTGTCTCAGAGGGCTGCAATTAGCAGGCCTTCATCTGTGTTCTGTTTGTGTATCCATGTCCGTTCCTGTCTGTACTCTGGTCTATGTCCGTTCCTGTTCCTTCTTTGTCATTTGTCATTTCCCACTCTGCTGTGTGTACCTCCGCCTTATCTTTCTGCTCTGCTTGCTACTATCAGTGGCTCTGCATCTCACTGCTCTGTTCGCCACTACCCGTGGTTCTGCGCTACTCTGCTCAGTTCCGCCACAACCTGTGGTTCTGTGCCTCTCAGCTTTCATCGCCACAACCTGTGGTTCTGCACTCTCTGGCTCTTGGCGTTACCTCCTGCGGTTCTGGCTCTTGGCTCCGCCTCCAGCATCTCCGCTCTTGGCTCCGCCTCCAGCGTATCCGCTCTTGGCTCCGCCCCCTGTGGTCCCGTTCTTGGCTCTGCCTTCTCCTTCTCTGCCCTTAGCTCTGCCTTCTCCTTCTCTGCTCTTAGCTCTGCCTTCTCCTTCTCTACTCTTAGCGCCACCTCCTGCTCTTACTCTGCCTCCTGTGATTCTGCTTTGCATCCACTCTTGCTCTACCTTTATTCTGCAACTTGCCGTACGGGTCTCTACCTGTTTCTTTATGTTCACCAGTCTGAACAGGTTCTTACCTGTTTCCATACATCCGCCTGTATACCAGTTCCTACCAGAGTTTCAGCCCTGTCGGCCAGTGCCAGCCGTGCCCGCCTGTCTGCCTGAGTGCCAGCCACGCCCGTCTTCCTGCCTGTATCTCCGTCAAGCCAGTCTGCCCGTCAGGGCCTCTGCTATACCCGTCTGTCAGCCAGTGTCACAGCCGTGCCTGCCTGTGTCTTGTCCCCGGTGGATCAGCATCCACAGTCCGACTCCACCCTGGAGTGGTACCTGGTAGCTTCCTATTGCACAAGTCTGACCTCACCATCAGAGGCTCCAGCGAACACCTAGGAAGCTACTTAGTTACACCCCTCCCAGGGAAGTTCCGTCTGTGGTCCAGTGGGGCCCCACCCCCAGACGCGCACGCCAACCAGTCTCGGCGCGAGCATTACAGTGAGAGTCGGTAGTTGAAAATTCTTTTAGTATTGTTTAAACCACGGCTGGAGTAGGGTTTCAATAGATGTTCTGAAAGCTGAAAAGCTTCATCTCCAACACAAACAAAAGGCATTGGTGGCTCAGAGGTTTGAGGCAGTGGTCTAGGGGGGGGAATTGAAAGGTTTGTCCATACAAATGCCGCCCCATAGAAGACAGTTTGAAAACTTAAGAATCATTAGAGCGGCCATACGCCCCAATATCCACCGCTACAAATTTGTAATCCGCATCGGCGATGGCCATCAGCATGATGGAAAAGTACTTTTTATAGTTGAAAAACTGAGATCCAGAACCAGCCGGTTTCACGATACGGATATGTTTCCCATCCACCGCGCCCAAGCAATTGGGAAACTGACACTTCCTGGAATCTGTCAGCAACTTCCAACCATGTCTTCATTGTGGGATGTGGAATGAATTTGTCGTGCAGAGAGTCCCACACAGCACGGCAAGTGTGCCTCACTATTCCAGATATGGTTGAAATGCCCAGTCTGAACTGAAAATGTAGTGAAGACAGGGATTCACCAGTTGCTAGGAATCTGTGAACAAAAGCAAGGCAGAAATTACTGCAAATTCAAAATATCAATCAATGAAAGTGCGCTACAAGCTTAGATCCAAAAAGAATGCTTACCGAAGAGTGACCATCAGATGCTCAGCCGGTGTAATGGAGAATCTGCAATAGGTATCACTCCTTCTTATTAGATGTTCAACCCGCTCCCACAATACATCAAAGTTCTCAGCTTTCATCCGCACATAGCTGAAAAACTTGTCAGGGTCTCCTCGTAGCTCCATGTATAAAGTAGAAAAGACTCCCCGCATCATTCTCTGTGCCGTGATGGGGTGGATCCACAAAAGGCGTCGGCGCAGACGCATGACGTGCTGTCTCTCTCGCTCCTTCTCAAGAACAATTGCTTTCAATCGATTCGCCACCACGATGAAATCGACGTTGTTCTGCAGAATCTTCACAATAATGCCGTCCATCTTGCTCTGTATCTTGCTCCTCTCAAACCTGTCACAGATGGGCTGTAGGAACACTGTATATATAGTTTTCAGCGGGCCAATCACATTTTTAGCCTTTCAGGGGGTGTTTTTAGAAACCGGATCCGTCAAAAACCGGATGGAAAACCGGACGAAATGGATGACAACCGGATGAGACGGATCCGGTTTCTTGCCGGATCCGGTTTCTTGCCGGATCCGGACACCTGATCTGGCTAAAAACCGGATCCGTCTCATCCGGTTTTTACAAAATACGCCTGATCCGACGCTGCGGAGGGAGGTCACCTTGCCATGGTTGATGGGCATTTTTTTGAGTAGCAAAGTCTAGATTATGCTTTTAATGTTTTTCTGTGTTTTCACATGGCCTAAACTGATACATAGTCCTGCTGTGCTCTCCTTTTTCTAGATCTATAGATAGATCTATAGATAATAGGTAGATCTATAGATAGATCTATAGACAGATATACAGTATCTATAGAAAGATAGATAGATCTATAGATAGCAAACAAAAAGGGAAACAGCATAAAAAGATGTTAAAAAAAGGACTTTAATGCCCTGTGGCATTTTCTACCTAGATAGATAGATCTATCTATAGATAAATAGATAGATCGATTAGATAGATAGATAGATAGATAGATAGATAGATAGATAGATAGATAGATAATCCCGATGTTTAGTAATAAACATAATAAAATGGTACGTAAAGAGTTAAATAAAGACACACACACACAACATTTGCGTTAGGCCGGGCTCACACTTGCGAGAAACTCGCACGAGTCTTGCACCTCAGTACCCGGCACTGCCGCCGGCACTCGGACCGGAGCGTTCAGCTGCATAGAAATACATGTAGCCGCATGCTCTGGTCCCGAGTGTCGGCGTCAGTGCCGGGTATTGAGGTGCGAGACTCGTGCGAGTTTCTCGCAAGTGTGACGCCGGCCTTAAATGCAATATGTTTAATTTAATAAAAATTGAAAAAAAAAATGGCATGGGCCCCCCCCCCCCCCCATTTTTCTGTGCCAGAGAGGGAAAGCCAGCAACTGGGGGCAGATGTTTATAACCTAGGAAGGAGTTAATGTCCATGGATCTTCCCAAGCTATGAATATCAGCCCGCAGCTGTATATTTAGCCTTTATTGGCTATTAAAATAGGGGGACCCCCCAAAAAACGACGTGGGGTCCCCCTATAATTAATAGCCAGGAAAGGCTATGCAGACAGCTGTGGACTGATATTCATAGCCGAAGAAGGGGCCATGGATATTGGCCCCCCGGCTACAAACACCAGCTCACAGCTGCCCCAGAAATGGTACATCTCTAAGATGTGCCAATTCTGGCACTTAGCCTCTCTCTTCCCACTGCCCTGTAGCAGTAGCTTATGGGGTAATATTTGTGGGGCTCATGTCACCTTTGTATTGTAAGGTGACATCAAGTTGGCTTAGTAATGGAGAGGTGTCAATAAGACACCTATCCATTACTAATCCTATAGTTGTTAAAGGGTTAAATAAAGACACAGCCAGAATAAAGTATTTTAATGAAATAAAACACTACACACAGTTTCCCATATTTATTGTACTGCTAATCCATGCGACGCCCTCGATCTTCTGCAAAAAAATAAAATAAACCAACACAAATACTCCCTGTTCCGATGTAGTCCATTTAATAACGAGTGTCCCACGACGATCTCCTTTATAGAGCAGTGACTTCAGGAGATGTGATTGCTCTATAGGCCTCCCGCGATGCACTGACGGAGATGCACTGAAGAGGTTACCGGAGTTCAGGCTCTCACTTTTCGGCAACGCTGCATGAGAATTTTCTCACGCCAGCATTGCCGGTGACAGCATAAATGAACTCAGGTGACCTCTCTCCCAGTGGCGGAGGGATACACCGCAGAGAATTACCTCCTGTCAGTACATCACCAGAGGGCCTTGTAGAACAGTGACATCTCCCGTTGTCACTGTTCTACACAGGAGATCGTAGTAGGACACTTGCTGTTAAATGGACTATGGCGGAACAGGGAGTATACTGTTGGTTTATTATTTTACTTTTGTTACAGGAGAACGAGGGCATCGGGGACTAGGTGATTGGTGAGTATGTGTACCGTATGTTGTATGATTTTTTTTTTACTATTGAACACATGCATCGTCTGATGGGACTACTGTCCCATCATCGGCAATGCTGTCACTGTCATATGTGACAGCATTCATAGCCGGATGGGAGCAGTAGTCCCACCAGACGATGCCTGGCTACACAGACCTGCACACACACAGGGACACATGCACACACAGTGACACACAGACACCCGCACACACGCAGACTTCTCCAGACAGCCACACACAGTCTCCGCCCACACACTCTTCCACCTCCCAATCTGCAGCGTTTCTCACACGCAACTCTGCAGCAAAACCGCAGATCTTTTTAAACTTCGGTTTTGCTGCGGATTTGACTGAATCAATGGAAGTCAATGAGTGCAGAAACGCTGCAGATCCGCAAAAAGAATTTACATGCTGTGGAAAATAAAATGCTGCAAATCCACGCTCTTTGTCCGCAGCATGTGCACAACAATTCTCAAGTTTCCATTGACTAACATTGCTTGTGCACTACACAGCGGATTTGATGCAATTCCACACATCCAAAAACGCTGCGGAAACACATCAATATCCACAACTTGTGCACATAGCCTAAATATCACAGATGAGTGACCTTTGTTCCCAGCACTCTCGACCACTGAGAGCAATTGTTTAATCTTTGGAGCAGCATACACTGCGCGCTGAGCGTACACTGCTGAGACGCTGCGGGGGAATCCCCATCTCATCACCTCTTCAGTTGTCTGGTCTCGGTGTGCCGTCGGGAGTCAGTCCCAGCCTTGAGTTCATGTGGGTAGGAGGAAAACATTCTGGTTCTTCTTCCTAGACTGGGTCTCTTGGCGGGAGTGGCATCTTGGTTTGAGCTTGAGATGGCATTGCGGGCTCGGATGTCAAGATCGTTGCTTCTTTTTTCTCTGAGGAGATCCCCGGCAGGGCTGAGGTCAGGTGAGATCGGTGGGGTAAAGTGACTTGCGGAGTTATATTTAGCACAATTTTAGCCCCAGAAAACGTGTACAATGAAGCTTGGGAGTGACGGCTGTGCTAACATACGTATTCTCCGTTTGGTATCTATGCCACCAAATGCATAGCACATTGTATACAAAAGCCATAAACAATGCTTACCTTCTGAAATGTTTGCATTGATATATAAAAAAATTGCGTGGGAAATATAGTTTTGGTTAATTTTGATAGAAAGTTATAACAGAAAGTCACAGATAGTGCTATTTATGACTCGCCTCTACCGTTTAGTTAGCCGACACTGTCTTTTCTGTTTTTTGGTGTTTTAGAAACTTTGGATATTTTAAGCTCTCTCCACAATTTATGATAGTAAAGTATTTTGACAGCCGTACGTTCAAATGAGTAATATTTCCAATAATGCTAGACTTCAAGAAGTGCTTCTGAAAGCATTTAGCTGAAAGCATTATCAAGAATAGTGTTTTAGGACAGTATCACCATGGGATATGCCCAGTGCTCGCTCACAGCTTCCATCTATTATTACCACTGGAATGTGGATTTTTATTTATAGCAATATTTTGTTTCAATGATATGTGAGTTTCTCCAAATACTGAAATCTAATTTGTGGAACTAAATAGTATTATGAAGCGTATTTCAGCTGGACTGTGTACAGTGGATTTGATCTAGCATATAAGCTATAGAAATGTAAACAGATTAAAACAGCAGATGAATATAATATCTTCCAGCAGCAAGGGATACAATATTGGGATTATTACTTTTCTCCAAGCTATGTTATTGGAGTCAAATGTTCACTGCTCAAATTATGATTATTTCTGACATTGTGAAGTACTTTGTTTCTAGGAGGTCAAAAAGCAGATCACAAAAACATGAACATCAACTGACTTTTAACCATTAACCCTTTCACCCCGAAGCCTGTTTAAACCTTCCTGACAGGCCAATTTTTTAAAATTCTGACCACTGTAAATTTATGAGGTCATAACTTTGGAACACTTCAATGGATCCCACTGAGACTGTTTTTTCGTGACATAATGTACTTCATGATAGTGATAAAATTTTATTTGTGAAAAAAAAAAATTTAAATTCCCAAATTTTCAAAATTTTTGCCGAATTTCCGAACTTTTAATTTTTATGCCGTTAAATCAGAGTCATGTCACACAAAATTGTTAATAAATAACATTTCCCACATGTCTACTTTACATCAGCAGAATTTTTGAAATATATATTTTTTTATTAGGAAGTTATAAGGGTTAAAAGTTGATCAGAGATTTCTCATTTTTACAACAAAATTTACAAAACATTTGAAGTGACTTTGAGGAGCCTATATGACAGGAAATACCCAAAAGTGATTTTAAAAACTGCATCCCTCAAGGTGCTCAAAACCACATTCAAGAAGTTTATTAACCTTGCAGGTGCTTCATAGGAATTAATGAAATGTAGAAGGAAAAGATAAACATTTAACTTTTTTTTCACAAAAATTCTCTTTTAGACCCAATTCTTTTTACTTTCACAAGGGTAACTGTAGAAAATGGACCAAACAATTAGTTGTGCAATTTCTCCTGAGCATAGCGATATCCCATATGGGTGGAGGAAGCCCTACGAATGGCAGGGCTTGAACGGGAAGGAGCAACATTTGACTTTATGAATGCAAAATTTGCAGGATATGCAAATTGCCTCTTCAGAGAAAAAGAAGACTTAAACTCTATAGCGCCACCAGTTGGAAGTAGCGATCCTACAAGTCACAATCAACCCTTTATCGAGTCATGCAATATGTCTTAGGATAAAAGCCAAATCAGTATCTCAATTTTCAGACAAGGTGTTTCGGGCTGTTGGCTCTCGTCAGTGCGAAGCATGAGAACTGATTTGGCTAGGTGAGAGGCTCTGGACTGAGGTCTAAGGCCGGCCTCACACTCAGCGTATGTAAATACGGTCCATTTTTTACGGCCGTAATACGCAGAAAAGTCCCCAAAATAGTGATCCGTATGTCCTCCGTAGGCAGGGTGTGTCAGCTGTTGTGAATTCCGCTCTTGGGCTCCCTCCGGTGGTTGTAAGTGGCATTTTTGCGAGTTCTGCTCTTGGGCTCCCTCCGGTGGTTTTAAGTGGTACTGCTGCTCCTTGGATTTAGTAGTCAGCAGCTGCTTCCACTGATTGTCTTTCTGGCTCGACTATTTAGCCTGGTTCTATCCTTCAGCCTGTGCCAGTTGTCAATGGTTCCTGGTTGGATTCACATCTCTGCTTGGATTTCCCTGATATTCTGACCAGTGCAGCAAAGATAAGTCCTTGCTTTGTTCTTTTGCAGTCCACTTGTTGTGGACTTAATCTTTCTGCACTTTCTATGTTTTTTTCTAGTCCAGCTTGTCAGTATGGATTTATTCAGTTAAGCTGGAAGCTCTGGGAAGCAGATTTACCCTCCACACCTTTAGTCAGGTGTGGAGATTTTTGTAAACTCTGTGGTGGATTTTTCTAGTTTTTAATACTGACCACACAGTATTCTTTCCTGTTCTATTTATCTAGTTAGACTGGCCCCTTTGCTACATCCTGGTTTCATTCTGCGTATGTCATTTCCCTCTCCACTCTCAGTCAATATTTGTGGGGGCTGTCCTATCCTTTGGGGATTTTCTCTGAGGCAAGATAGCTTTCCTGTTTCTATCTTTAGGGGTAGTTAGTCCTCCGGCTGTGACGAGGTGTCTAGGGAGTGACAGGGACATCCCACGGCTACTTCTAGTGTTGTGTTAAGCTCAGGAACTGCGGTCAGTACAGGTACCACCTCCTCCCGAGCACGTCCCATGTTGCTCCTAAACCACCAGCTCATAACAGTCAGCGTATTTTGCGCATGGCATCCTCCGTATGCAATCCATATGGCATCCGTACTGCGATATTTTCTCGCAGGCTTGCAAAACCGTCATCTAATGGATTTATGTGCTCAAATGTTCGGAAAAACATATATACAGTATGTATATATGTATATATCATTGAGACACACACTAATATATATATATATATATATTTTTTATTTTTTTTTTGCTGTATTTAGATTTAATTCAGCACGATATATGTGAGAAGCCGGTAATTGAATTGCCGGCTTTTCATTTCTCCTTCCCAAACCCGACATGATATGAGACATGGTTTACATACAGTAAACCATCTCATATCCCTTTTTTTTGCATATTCTACACTACTAATGTTAGTAGTGTGTATGTGCAAAATTTGGGCACTGTAGCTTGTAATTTAAAGGGTTAAATTGAGGAAAAAATTGGCGTGGGCTCCCGCGCAATTTTCTCCGCCAGAGTGGTAAAGCCAGGGACTGAGGGCAGATATTAATAGCCTAGAGAGGGTCCATGGTTATTGGCCCCCCTGGCTACAAACATCTGCCCCCAGCCACCCCAGAAAAGGCACACCTGGAAGATGCGCCTATTCTGGCACTTGGCCTCTCTCTTCCCACTCCCGCGTAGTGGTGGGATATGGGGTAATGAAGGGTTAATGTCACCTTGCAATTGTAAGGTGACATTAAGCCAGATTAATAATGGAGAGGCGTCAATTATGACATCTATCCATTATTAATCCAATAGTACTAAATGGTTAATAAAACACACACACATTATTTACAAGTATTTTAATGAAATAAAGACACATGTTGTTGTAATATTTTATTAGACTCTTAATCCACCTGAAGACCATCGTCCTGAAACAAAGTTAAAAAAACAAACAACAATATTCCATACCTTCCGTCGTTATGTCCCACAATGTAAATCCATCTGAAGGGGTTAAATCATTTTACAGCCAGGAGCTGTGCTAAAACACTCGCTCCTGCCTGTAAAACCCCGGGTACTGAATGGAAAGCAGTTTGATCTGTAGTTACCTTGAGTCACGGTGATGCGCCCTCTGCTGGATGTCCTCATATGAACTTTTCCAAGGCTCCAGTTCATGAGGACATCCAGCAGAGGGCGCATCACCGCAACTCAAGGTAACTACAGATCACCCTGCTTTCCATTCATTCCATGGGGTTTTTACAGGCACGAGCACTGCTTTAGCAGAGCTCCTGGCTGTAAAATGATTTAACCCCTTCAGATGGATTTACTTTGTGGGATGTGACTGATCATCGGAAGGTATGAGATATTGTTGATTTGTTATTTTTACTTTTTCACAGAACGAGGGTCTTCAGCTGGATTAAGAGAATAATAAAATATAACAACAACCTGTGTCTTTATTTCATTAAAGGACTTTGTAATAATGTGTGTGTGTTTTATTAACCATTTTGTACTATTGGATTAATAATGGATAGGTGTCATAATTGATGCCTCTCCATTATTAATCTGGCTTAATGTCACCGTACAATTGCAAGGTGACATTAACCCTTCATTACCCCATATCCCACCGCTACACGGGAGTGGGAAGAGAGAGGCCAAGTGCCAGAATAGGCGCATCTTCCAGATGTGCCTTTTCTGGGGTGGCTGGGGGCAGATGTTTGTAGCCAGGGGGGGCCAATAACCATGGACCCTCTCTAGGCTATTAATATCCGCCCTCAGTCACTGGCTTTACCACTCTGGCGGAGAAAATTGCGCGGGAGCCCACGCCAATTTTTTCCGCCATTTAACCCTTTATTTTAGAAGCTACAGCGCCAAAATTTTGCACATACACACTACTAACATTAGTAGTGTGGAATATGCAAAAAAAAAAAGGGATAGGAGATGGATTATGAAGGATGGTGAGAGTGGTCACCACCCACATCAGCTGACCCAGCAGCAATGCAATGCAATGCCACCAGCAGCCATCGGGGGGGGGGGGGGGGGGGGAACTGCATTACCCCCGATGACCAGAAAGGAAAAAAGGTTTAAATCAGAGGGAAACCAGATCTGCCACAGATCCAAACTTGGATCGTGACAACGCCATGTCGCATTTGGAAAGCCCCTGATGTGCCTAAACAGTGGAAACCTCCAACAAGTGATGCCATTTTGTAAATGAGACATGTCATGGTTCCCAATGGCAACGGAACGTAAGAAACATAAGTAACGAACGAGCTCTCGGGTGATGGAAACTCGAGCTGACCGTGAGCTAAATCTACCACACAACTAACAGTAGCCAGGGAGCATACCTACGGCTTCCTATATGCCACGCGTCAGCCGGAGGACTAACTACGCCTGGTAGAGGAAGAAACAGACCTGGCTTACCTCTAGGGAAATACCCCAAAAGATGATAGCAGCCCCCCACATGTAATAACGGTGAATTAAGAGGAAAAGACATACACAGTATGAAAGTAGATTTAGCAAAGAGAGGTCCACTTACTAGATAGCAGAAGGATACAAAAGAGGACTTCACGGTCAACTGAAAACCCTTTCAAAAACCATCCTGAAATTACTTTAAGACTCCTGTGTCAACTCATGACACAGGAGTGGCAATTTCAGCCCGCAAGAGCTTCCAGCTACAGAGAATTACAAAAACTGCAAACTGGACAAAAGGTACAAAACAAAAGGACAAAGTCCACTTAGCTGATCAGCAGACTAGTAGCAGGAACATGCAACCGAAGGCTCTGGTTACAATGATGACCGGCAAGAAAATGACTGGAGAGCAAGGCTAAATAGGAAACTCCCAAACACTGATGGAAGCAGGTGAACAGAAGCAGCAAAGTGCAAAAAAGTCACCAGTACCACCAGCAACCACCAGGGGAGCCCAAAAAGCGGATACACAACAGAGACACTTCATGAAACTTATCTAGATGTGTGGTGAGTACCTTGAAATCCCATGTGCTGCACAGACGGTTATAACGTTGAGTCGTGGAAAAAAAAAATTAACACAAAAATGTGTTTTAGCCCCAAATTTTGTATTTTCACAAGAATAACAGGTGAAAATGGACCTCAAAATTTGTTGTGCAATTTCTCCCGAGTTCACAGATACCCCATATATAGTCGAAAACTACTTTTGAGGCACAGGGCAAAGCTCAGAAGGGAAGGAGCGCCATATTACAGTACAGATTTTGCTGCACTTGTTTGAAGGTGCCATATCACACTGGCAGGACCCCTGAGGAGCCAGAACAGCAGAACCCCCCATAAGTGATCCCATTTTACAAACTACACCTCTCAATGAATTTATCTAGGGGTGCAGTGATCATATTAGCACCACTAGTGTGTCACTAAATTTTATACCGTTGGGCAGTGAGGAAAAAATAACTTACATTTTTACATTTTTACCAGCAAGATTGTGTGTTAGCCCCAAATTTTACATTTTCATACTGGGAAATGGGTAAAAATGGCACCACAATTTGTCATACAATTTCATCTGAATGTAGAAATATCCTATATATAGCTGTACAGTATTTCTTAGCCACACGGCGAGACTCGGGAGGAACGGAGCATTGTTTGCCTCCTGTAGGACAGATTTTCCCAGAATAGTTTGTGGACTCTGATGGTGTGATATGCTATGTGGGTATCATTTTTTGTATATTTCTGTTTTGCTTGTTTTCATGGTGTTGAGTTGTTATTTGCCATCTGATATTCTCCCCACAGATAACAATACATTATCTCTCCACAGGGTCAGTGAATAATGTTGTTTGTTTGCTAATATGCTAATGACATGTTGACCTAGCTTGTTGAAACAATGAGCCCCTGTGACCCAACCCCCTAACATGTGAATGGGGAGGTGAGACACAGACCAGTCTTGTTTGGAACTATGAAGTGAACACAGCACTTCAGAGAGAGAAAGAAGGGAATATGGACTGTTATCCTCTGTGCTGGATTGTTGGATTTTTATCCTGTAACTGAACTGCATTTGTGTTCTGGAATATTTTATCCTTTGTGTGGTGGATTATATGGACCTTTCGTGTTTTTGCCTAAATAAAGATTCTTGGATCTTTTCACTCATCTCTCGCTCTGTTGATTGTGTGATACCGGAGAAGGAACCTGTGACAACTGGTGGCAAGCAGCGGGATCAACAGAGCGTAACCTAATGGAGAACCACACACAGAGTGAGTACAGAAATTGGACTGTATCCAGTCTACAGGAGAGAGCCAGAGACTTGGGCCTGAACTACCAGGGACTGACTAAAGAGGCTTTAATTGATCTCCTGGTGGGTGCTAGCCAGACCACCTACTCCCATATGTCTGAAGGACGAGCACTGGAGACGAGGACCCCCACCCCAAAAAGCCAGTGGGTGGTGTGGTACGAAGAAGAGATGGCGGTTCTGGGCCCAGGTGTCTCTCAGGAGTACAAGGAGGAGGCTGCCCGCCGGGCACAATGGAGACAAGAAGCAATGGAGCTTGAAAGAGGGAGTAACGCAATGTGGAATGTAAACCCAACGATCCGGGAGCCTGTACGGATCACCCGGACAGACTTTAAGCCATTTGATGAGGCTTCCGGAGATGTGGAGGGGTTCTTCAAGGACTTTGAGCAGCAGTGTGCTGTGAGGGAGGTGCCCCACTCTGGCTGGATGCGTTTGTTAGTGGGACTCCTGAACGGTAGCCTGGCGGAGGCTTACCGAACCATTGACTCCCAGCAGAACCAGGATTATAACATTTGTAGCATTTCACCCGCTATGGGTCTTGGGGATACTCGCTTGGCAGCAGGATAAACACTTCATGCACGATATCTCACACATATCAGTCCATATGGTTTATTCAAACTCCGCATAAACCTGACAGGGTACAGTCCATTTCATTACAGCCTAGAAACATTAGACAGTTCACGTAGCAGATAGGCTTCTCTGCTGTATATTATAATCCCGTTGTCCGGGGTTACCTCTCAGAAGTTCCACTCCTTACACTGACTTCAGGTCAGTCCCAGGTCCTCAACACAGACCGTCCAGGTCTACGGTCTCCAGGTGCTTCCAGGACGACTCCACTCCCAGGAGTCTCCAACACTGACCGTCCAGGACCTTGCACAGAAACAAATGGCTCCATACACAGGAACCTCACAAGCCCATGTGACCCACATCCTGGTCACATTATCTACCTTTAACCACTCCCATGGGTGGGAGTGTGGTTGTGTGGCTAGTTTGTCCCGCCCATCTCACACAACTAGCCTAGTAAGTCCCCCATGATCATTATACAACATCACACAAACTCTTGTGGGACTACAGGTCCCAGAACAACCAGGTTACATCAGACTTACCACGCAGACTCCCTGTGCGACACATATCGGCCATTCACCACACTACCAGTCACTGTTTCATCATAACCCTGCCTCCAAGTGCATCTTGAAGAGCACACCCAGCGCCCCCTGGCTGTAACATTAGTCACTACACCACATACCTCCCCCCTTTGTTCAACCCTATCGGGGTGGACACATGACATAAACCTAGGGTTCCGATACCGGAAACCCACGTCACCTTTGATAGGCCTCCCCCGCCCCCAGCGGTCAACATGTAGGCTTTGAGCTTTAGCCCTCAAGTCACAGTCCGTCTGCGTCAACAGACCTTTAGTCACCACCTTTTTGCTACAAGGTCTCCCACCTACGTCATTCATCCCTGAGTCAACTGGGGAGTCACTGCCTCTAACTCTTCCTTCAGGCTGGGTACTTCCACCCCTTTGTTTATCCACATTTCAGGTCGAAAGTGGCCGCCATCTTCCATCAAATGGGCGCAGCAGTCCTGTAAGGCGCCGTCCTTCAACCCTTAACTGCTCCATTCCCTTCAGATATACCATGCGATACTCTAGCAGAGTCCGTATTTTGCTAAGACTCTCCACTGTTCCTACAACGAAGAAGGGAACCATACCCTTTTCTCGGAGTATTTGGTCTTCATGGACACCAGGTATTCTCAACCTTACCACTCCAGACTTATCCACCATCTCTTGCATGGCTTGACCATTCCTTCCAATGACTTTCTTCACCCTAGAGACGGGTACCTGTATTACATCTTCTCGAAGACTCCGAGCTTTCCTTACATGCTATAGTCATCTAGCAGCTTCTTCATTCCGCAATTGGGCCATCCATTTAACTTCAGGAGGCTCTGCCCTTTTTTTGGACACTGGCATTCCCCGGGTTACCGCTCCCTTTTGGGACTCCTCCCCCTTTAGGGTTACCACCCCTTTTTGGGCAATTACTCCCTTTTGGGATACCACCCCCTTTTGGGACTCCGCCCCTTTTTTGGCAACCATCCCTGTTTGGGTTTTCCGCCCCATTTTTTGAGGATGCTACCCTTTAGGGACACCACCCCTTCCCTAGGGTACACCTCGTGGACTTCCCACAGTACTTTCAGGCACCAGTTCGCACCAAGCACCAGAATGTCCCTGGGCTTGCACTGGCCCTTTAAGAGTCTGCACAACCTGGAGCACAATTTTTTTGTTTGTTTTTCTCTTCAACCTTCACCAGCTCTTGCTGGCACTTCTACAGCCCCTGCTGCAGTCCCAAATCACTGGCACCTCCGGGTGCTGATCACAAACAGCTGCTGCCGCCACTGCAGCTCCTGCTGCTGTGGAACCTCTTGCTGCAACCGCGCTGCATGGCTCAACCGCAGACTTCGTGGACCCGCCGATCCACAGCAAGCCGCTTGTCACCTTCGTGGACTCGCCGATCCACAGCAAACTTCGTAACCCCGCCGAGTTACCGCCAGACGCCTTTAGCCTTCGTGGCCCTGCCGAGCCACAGCAAGTTGATCAAAGAAGAAAAAAAAAAGAATTACATGGACTCGCCGGTCCACAGCAAGCACCTGCACACGTGCTTTATAGGAAAACACAGTCTCTCACTGACCCCGGTCAGAACAACACAGACTCCGGTCTGTTACACACCCGGCTTTACAGCCCAAACACAGGTTCCCGGATCCCTCTTCTCCTCAGAGGTGTCCCATAAACAACAATTTTCACTGACCCCGGTCAGTACACCACGGATCTCCATCCGTTACCTGTCATTGCCGCACAGGTTCCTGGGACCCTCTTCTCCTCGAAGGTATCCCACCAACAACAATTCTCACTGACCCCCGGTCAGTATTTACTCACGGTTGTCAAGACCGTCCACTCTTCTGGCTCAGACCAGCCAGCGCTGCAACATGTGCTCTTCGGATCTTTGCCCGCATTCAAAACACCAATTGTAGCATTTCACCCGCTACGGGTCTTGGGGATACTCGCTTGGCATCAGGATAAACACTTCAGGCACGATATCTCACACATATCAGTCCATATGGTTTATTCAAACTCCGCATAAACCAGACAGGGTACAGTCCATTTCATTACAGCCATGAAACATTAGACAGTTCACGAGCAGATAGGCTTCTCTGCTTTATATTATAATCCCGTTGTCCGGGGTTACCTCTCAGAAGTTCCACTCCTTACACTGACTTCAGGTCAGTCCCAGGTCCTCAACACAGACCGTCCAGGTCTACGGTCTCCAGGTGCTTCCAGGACGACTCCACTCCCAGGAGTCTCCAACACTGACCGTCCAGGACCTTGCACAGAAACAAACGGCTCCATACACAGGAACCTCACAAGCCCATGTGACCCACACCCTGGTCACATTATCTACCCTTAACCACTCCCATGGGTGGGAGTGTGGTTGTGTGGCTAGTTTGTCCCGCCCATCTCACACAACTAGCCTAGTAAGGGTACGTGTCCACGGTCAGGATGGCCGGCTGTATCGCCGGAGCGGCGAAGCCGCTCGGCGCTAAGCTCCGCCCCCTTTCTGGGACGCGATGATGCCGGATGTGTTAACTGTACACATCCGGGATCATCGCCCCCTCGCATAGCGCCCTGTGATATTACTTGCGGCGACGCAGCATCGCCGCAGGTAGCACGGACATGCTGCGATCTGAAAAGACGCGCAGCATGTCCGGAGTCGCAGGGAAGTCGGATGCGTGTTTCCACGCATAGTGGACACGGGATTTCATAAAATCCCCTCCACTATGCTGGAACATCTGGACGCTGCGTGTTTGACGCTGCAGCTCTGCGCAGCGTCAAACAAGCAGCGTTTCCTGACCGTGGACACATACCCTAAGTCCCCCATGATCATTATACAGCATCACACAAACTCTTGTGGGAGTACAGGTCCCAGAACAACCACGTTACATCAGACTTACCACGCAGACTCCCTCTGCGACACATATCGGCCATTCACCACACTACCAGTCACTGTTTCATCATAACCCTGCCTCCAAGTGCATCTTGAAGAGCACACACAGCGCCCCCTGGCTGTAACATTAGTCACTACACCATGCATTGTAAAGCAGACTATCCTGGATTACCATGCTATCACTCCAGACTCATATAGGGCCAAGTTCCGAAACCTCCCATGCACTTCTGGGGGATCGTTTAGGATGTATGCACATAAGATGTCCCAGGCATGTCGGATATGGCTGGAAGCAGAAAACGCCTTTACTGTGGAAGATGTTATACAGGTGTTTCTTACTTGGCAATTTCTTGCCAAGTGCCCCGCAGAGGTAAGGGAATGGGTCCGGGAGCGCACGCCGTGCACCGTGGATAGAGCTGCAGCCCTGGCTGATGAAGCCCTTACTATCCGACCGCAATGGAGGAGGCTTCTGGACAATGAACCATGGCCTTCTCCCGCGCCCCGTCCCCCTCCGATTATATCTGCCCTTCCACCCAGCCACAGGCCGATGACAATCACACCTCACAATTCTGGGCCCCAAAAGTTCCGACCACGACCTGGGGTTATCACAGAGAGGAGATGTTATGGGTGTGGGCAACCTGGACATTTGCAGTCTGGCTGTCCCTCAAGGATTCGGAGGGAGCCCCACGCAGCCCCACCTCGTCCAGTGCATCTTGTGCACTCCATCCCGCCTGAGGAAGAGCTACCTCCACCCCTACCAGAGTGGACCACCGACCACGGCACCATAGATATCCCTCCTGGAGTGTACGGACTCCGGCCTTTGTCCATCAGAAATACACAGCAACGGCATTGCCACCTGCAGGATGTCTTAATTGATGGATACAAAGTGTCGGGATTTAGAGACACGGGGGCATTCCTGACTATCGCTGACCCCCGTGTGGTTCGACCCGAGGCAACTCACCAGGGCCCAGGAATTCCCATTGTCCTGGCGGGGGGTGTCCACAAATATATACAGAGAGCTTTGGTACGTTTGGATTTTGGTTTTGGAGAAAAACTGTTGGATTGGAGTTATGGGAGGACTTCCTGCAGATATCCTCCTTGGAAATGACATTGGGGAGTTGCAAAGTCATTTTGTGGGAGCAGAAGTTCTGTGGGCCTCTCCTTATGAAAGAACAATCGGAGGGAGATATTGCAGATACCGTAACGCCCATCATTCCCTACGGTCTAGAGTTCAGAGACTGTCTCGCCCAGCTAGCTACCTTGGCTAATGAACATCAGTGAATGGCCCAGTCCAGTCAAAAAGCCTGGTATGACCATAAAGCCAGGACATGGGAATTTATGGACAAGTGCTAATGATTATTGCAACCCCTGCCACTGTACAAGGAACTATAAACTATTGAGCAATGTGGACTAAAGTGAGCAGGCCAGAGGTCTGTGTAGGCCTCATGGCGTGCTCACTTATTATGAGGGGGGAGAGGTTGTGATGGTGTGATATGCTATGTGGGTATCATTTTGTGTATATTTCTGTTTTGCTTGTTTTCATGGTGTTGAGTTGTTATTTGCCATCTGATATTCTCCCCACAGTTCTGTATTGTTATCTCTCCACAGGGTCAGTGAATAATGTTGTTTGCTAATATGCTAATGACATGTTGACCTAGCTTGTTGAAACAATGAGCCCCTGCGACCCACCCCCCTAACCTGTGAATGGGGAGGTGAGACACAGACCAGTCTTGTTTGGAACTATGAAGTGAACACAGCACGTCAGAGAGAGAAAGAAGGGAATATGGACTGTTATCCTCTGTGCTGGATTGTTGGATTTTTATCCTGTAAAGCTACGTTCACATTTGCGGTCCGCGCCGCAGCGTCGGGCGCCGCAGCGGCGCCGCATGCGTCATGCGCCCCTATATTTAACATGGGGGCGCATGGACATGCGGTGCACTTGCGTTTTGCGCCGCATGCGTCACTGCGGTGCACGCGTCCGGGCGCAGAGGACGCAGCAAGTTGCATTTTTGCTGCGTCCAAAATCAATAGAAAAAAGGACGCATGCGGTGCAAAACGCAGCGTTGTGTATGCGTTTTGCCGCGTTTTTGTTTGCGTTGTGGCGCCGACGCTGCGGCGCACAACGCAAATGTGAATGTAGCCTAACTGAACTGCATTTGTGTTCTGGAATATTTTTTCCTTTGTGTGGTGGATTATATGGACCTTTCGTGTTTTTGCCTAAATAAAGATTCTTGGATCTTTTCACTCATCTCTCGCTCTGTTGATTGTGTGATACCGGAGAAGGAACCCGTGACAGACTCCATATCCAGATCCTCTAACTGCTAGAAAGGCAGAATCCCCCCTCAAGTGATCCCATTTTGGAAATTATTCCTGTATGGGAAATTATATACAGTTGTAGTAGCGATTTTGACTGCATTTGTGTTTTTCAAAGACAAGCAGTAGTGGATGTTTGAGTGAAAATTGCAAACTGGCATTGTAGTGACCAGAATGTTGAAGTGACTAGGACATTGTAGTGACCCGTAGATTATACCCAGCTCATGCTTCTTGAGAAACGCACTTGCAAATTAGGCGGGTTCTCATCACTACAGAAATGCCAACATGTGGGCTCTAAATGTGGTTTAGACACACTGGGGCTCAGAAGGGATAGGGATATTTGGATTTGGGAGAGCAGAATTTGCTAAATTTCTTTTGTGGGGCAAGGTGCCATTGTGCTTTTCCAGAACCTGTGTACTACCAGTAACTAGTGTTGAGCATTCCGATACTGCAAATATTGGGTATCGGCCGATATTCGCTGTATCGGAATTCTGATACCGAGTTCCGATTTTTTGCGATATCGGATACCAGAATCGGAAGTTCCCATAGCGCAATAATGCACTATAATTGAGTGAGGGCGGTGCGTGGGCGGAGACTGTCTGTGCGGGCAGGGTCTGTGCGGCCTGCCGGGGGTCTGTGCAGGCTGCCAGGGGGTCTGTGCGGCCTGCCGGCGGTCTGTGCGGGCCTGCCGGGGGTCTGTGCGGCCTCTCGGGGGTCTGTGCAGCCTGCCGGGGGGTCTGTGCAGCCTGCCGGGGGGTCTGTATGGCTTGCCGGGGGGTCTGTGTGGGCCTGCCGGGGGTCTTTGTGTCTGTGCAGGCATCGTCCGATGGGACTACACGTCCCATCGGACGATGCCTGCTACAGTGACAGTGATTGACACATTAGCCAATGATGGGAAAGTAGTAGTCCCATCATCCGGCTAATGTGTTGAATGTAAAGAAAAAAAAATACTACATACATGCTACATACATGCTACATACATACTACATACATATTGCATACTACATACATACTACATACATACATACATACTACATACAGTTCATTACATACATACATTACATACATACTACATACATACATACTACATACATACTACATACAATACATTCATACATTACATACAATACAGACATACAGTACATACTCACCATTACTTGTCACTTTGTTCCCCGAAGCCAGTGTCATCTGTAAAAAAGATTAAAATAAACAACCAATATACTCCCTGTCCGCAGAAATCCACGAGTGTCCCACGATGATCAGGTGATGCGACCGCTCCCAGGGGCACCAGGAACACAATGACGGGAGGAAGGTATCCTTCCGCACTGTATTCCTCCGCCGCTGAAAAAAAAAAAGTCCCTTGTCTCACTTTATGCCATTGCTGTGTGAGAAATTGTCTTCTGTCAGTGTGTCACTGAGGATCCTATAGAGCAGTGACGTCACCCGATGTCACTGTTCTATAGGGGAGATCGTCGTGGGACACTCGTTATTAATTGGACTACGGCGGACAGGTAGTATACGGTTTATTATTTTACGTTTTTTGTAGTCGCTGAAGTATGGTAAGTATGGTTAAATGAAGAATATTAAAATACTTTTTTCCCCCTCTGGCGCAGAAAATTGCTCGGGAGCCCACGCTGTTTTTTTAAATTTTTTAAATTCAATGCTCATTAAGGCCTCTTTCACCCTTGCATCGGTACGGGTTCGTCGCACGTTGTGAAATTTGTGCACGATGTGGGCAGCGGATGCAGTGTTTCAACGCATCCGCTGCCCATTCTGAAGTCCGGGGAGGAAGGGGTGGAGTTTCGGCCGCGCATGCGCGGTAGAAAATGGCGGATGCAATGGACAAAAAAAGTTCACTTGAAGTTTTTTTTGTGCCGACGGTCCACCAAAACACGACGGATCAGTTGCACGACGGACGCGACGTGTGGCCATCCATCGCGATCCGTCGGCACTACAAGTCTATGGGTAAAAAACGCATCCTGTGAGCACATTTGCAGGATCCGTTTTTTCTGCCGGATCCGTTTTTTTCCGCCGGATCCTTTTTTTATTCCGCCGGATCCTTTTTTTATTCCGCCGGATCCGTTTTTTTTCTGCTGGATCCGTTTTTCCCCGCCGGATCTGTTTTTTCCGCTGGATCTGTTTTTTCCCGCCGGATCCGTTTTTTTCTCATAGAGTTGTATTAGCGCCAGATTGCGCCTGATGGCCACACATTTCATCAGTTTTTTGTCGGATTTGTTTTTGATGCAGTTTTTGGTGCGGTTTTTGCACGGTTTTGATGCAGTTTTTGGAAATAAATAAATAAACGGAAAACGTGCATGATTTGAATGAAAACATACATGAAAAATTCAGGGGCCGGATTCATCATTTCACATCTCAGTTTCATACGTTTTTTGCCGGATCCGTCGCTGTGCGTTTTTTCGCCGGACAGAGAAACCGTTCCTCTGTATGTGTTTTCCGTCCTGCGGAAACAGATTTTTTTGACGGATCCTGCAAAAAACGGATGTAACGTGTGGCCATCAGGCGCAATCCGGCGCTAATACAACACTATGAGAAAAAAACGGATCCGGCTGAAAAAAAAAACGGATCCTGCAAATGTGCTCGCAGGATGCGTTTTTTACCCATAGACTTGTATTGCTGACAAATCGCGATGGATGGCCACACGTCGCGTCCGTCGTGTAACGGATCCGTCGTGTTTTGGCGGACCGTCAGCACGAAAAAAAGTTCAAGTGAACTTTTTTTGTCCATCGCGTCCGCCATTTTCTACAGCGCATGCGCGGTCGAAACTCCGCCCCCTCCTCCCCGGACTTCAGAATGGGCAGCGGATGCGTTGAAACACTGCATCCGCTGCCCACGTCATGCACAAATTTCACAACATGCATCGGTACGTCGGCCCGACGCATAGCGACGGACCCGTACCGACGCAAGGGTGAAAGAGGCCTTAATGAGCGTTGAATTTTTTTTTAAAAAAAAAAAAAAAGAAAAACTGAAAAAAACAGCGTGAGCTCCAGAGGGGGAAAGCCGACGTCCGGGGGCCAATATTTGTAGCCTTCTATGAATAACAGCCCACTGCTGTCTGCGTAGCCTTTACTGGTTATTAAAATAGGGGGACCCCAAGAAAAATGACGTGGGGTCCCCCTATATTTTATAGCCAGAAAGGCTACGCAGACAGCTGCGGGCTGATATTCACAGCCTAGAGAGGGGCTGTGGATATTGCCCCCACCCCCCGGCTACAAATACCAGTCCGCACCGGCCCCGGAAATGGCGCATCTGTAAGATGCGCCAATTCCGGCACTTAGCCCCTCTCTTCCCACACCCGTGTAGCGGTGGGATATGGGGTAATAAGGGGTTAATGTCACCTTGCTATCGTAAGGTGACATTAAGCTGGGTTAATAACAGAGATGTGTCAATAAGACGCCTATCCATTATTAATCCAATAGTAATAAAGGGTTAATAAAACACACACACATTAGGAAAAAAGTATTTTAATATTCTTCATTTAACCATACTTACCAAACTTCAGCGCCTGAAAAAAGCGTAAAATAATAAACCGCATACTACCTGTCCGCCGTAGTCCAATTAATAACGAGTGTCCCACGACGATCTCCCCTATAGAACAGTGACATCGGGTGATGTCACTGCTCTATAGGACCCTCAGTGACACACTGACAGGAGACAGTGGCTCCTGCAGTGCATCACTGAGAGGTTACTATAGTTCAAAGTCTTACTTAATGTCAATTGTTGCGTGGGAAAATTTCTCACACAGCAATGGCATAAAGTGAAACTAGGGACTATTTTTTTTTTCTGCGGCGGAGGAATACAGTGCGGAAGGATACCTTCCTCCCGTCATTCTGTTCCTGGAGCCCCTGGAGAGCGGTCGCATCAGCTGATGCTGCCGTTCTCCACGGGAGATCGTCGTGAGACACTCGTGGATTTCTGCGGGCAGGGAGTATATTGTTTGCTTGTTATTTAATCTTTTTTATAGATGACACTGGCTTCGGGGATCAAAATGACAAGTAATGGTGAGTATGTAATCTATGTTTAATGTACTGTATGTCTATATATATGTATTGTATGTAATGTATAAATATATTGTATGTAATGTATAAATGTATTGTATGTAATGTATAAATGTATTGTATGTAATGTATAAATGTATTGTATGTAATGTATAAATGTATTGTATGTATGTATGTATGTATGTATGTATGTATGTATGTATGTATGTATGTATGTATGTATGTATGTATTATTTTTTCTTTACATTCAACACATTAGCCGGATGATGGGACTACTACTGTCCCATCAGTGGCTAATGTGTCAATCACTGTCACTGTAGCAGGCATCGTCCGATGGGACTTGTAGTCCCATCGGACGATGCCTGCACACACGCACAGAGCCCTGGCAGCCCACAGAGAGCCCCAGCAGGCAGCACAGAGCCCCGGCAGGCCCGCACAGAGACCCGGCAGCCCGCACATAGCCCTGGCAGGCAGCACAGAGCCCTGGCAGGCCCGCACAGAGCCCCGGCAGCCTGCACAGAGCCCCAGCAGGCCCGCGCAGAGCCCCAGCAGGCCCGCGCAGAGCCCCGGCAGCCCGCACATAGCCCCGGCAGGTAGCACAGAGCCCCGGCAGGCCCGCAAAGAGCCCAAGCAGCCCGCACATAGCCCCAGCAGGCAGCACAGAGCCCCGAGATACCCGTACAGACCCCCGGCAGCCCGCACATAGCCCCGAGACGCCCATACAGACCCCCGGCAGGCCCGCACTGACCCCGCCCGCACACACAGACACGCACAGTGTCCGCCCATGCACTGCCCACACTCTTCCCCCCTCCGGAACAGGATGTAGAAGCACAGAAAGGGCTTATTTACATTCTGTTATTTTTGTCCCATTGACTTGCATTGGTATCGGGTATTGGTATCAGCGATATCCGATATTTTTTGGATATCGGCCTATCCAATCCGATACTTCTGGATATCGGAAGGTATTGCTCAACACTATTTTGCATTTCTTCACTCTGACTGCTCCCATCTCTGCTATGACCCGAAAGGGAGCCAATCCAAAGAACTGATCCTCCGAGGCTGAAGAAGCCTTCCGCTCTCTTAAATGGTTCTTCTCTACCGCACCCGTTCTGCATCAACCTTATCTGAGCAAACAGTTCTTCCTTGAGGTGGATGCATCCTCGTTAGGGGCCGGAGTGGTGCTTACTCAGAAGTCCTCCTCGGATCGCCGCGTGTCCTGCGGTTTCTTCTCCAAGGCCTTCTCCGCTCCAGAGTGTAACTACTCCATGAGGGACTGGGAGTTACTCGCCGTCAGATGGCTTTGGAGGAGTTGCGATACGTGCTGGAGGGCGCAGTCTATCTAGTGATTATTTACACGTACCATAAGAACCTGGCGTATCTCCAGTCCACCCAGAGACTTAATCCTTGCCAAGCTAGGTGGTCTTTGTTTTTTGCCCGCTTTAACTTTCTTTTACATTTCAGGTCCAGTGACAAGAATGTCAGAGCTGATGCCCTCTCTCGCTCATTTCTGTCTGTAGAGCAAGAGGAGGACCCTCAATTTATCACCGAACCCTACAAGATGGTTACTGTCCCTCCAGTCAGCCTGTCACAAATTCCAGAACTTCCTAGATAGCCTGAAGAGGAGGGGGCGTAAAGGCGAGGGTACTGTTAGCACCACGCCAGATCCCTGCTCTGACAGGCAGGGTCTACGGCGTGTCACTTCACTCACCGGTGCTGCAGACAGTTCTTCCCTTCCCCATGCTCTGCATGCTTCCAGCCGGTTTACAGTTTATGTTGTGTAAGGTCGCATACCAGTGCAAATCCTGTTTGCTGCACCCTGGTGCAAACCCTGCCTGCTGCACTCTGATACAGACACTCTCTGCTGCACTCTGACACAAACTCTGTCTGCCGCACTCGGATACTAACTTGGTCTGCTGCATTCTAATACAAGCTCTACCTGCTGCCCCATCCAGTCTGTCCCTCTGGGTCCAGCTGCTGTGCGACCGTTGGTCTGTCCTGGAGTGGCACCTGGCGTTCATCGGGAGCCAAGTCTAACCCCACCATCAGAGGCTCTAGCGAACAGTCTGGTGTTCGCTTAGTTACACCCCCAGGCTCTCCACGGTCCGTGGCACAGTGGTTCCACAAACCACGTCCGTGACATTTATTAATGTTTTTGGGTGGTGTATCTGGATTAGAGAGATTATCATTCAAAGTTTGAAAACTACTAATTTTTTTAAGTTTCTGTAAAATTTCTGACATTTTTATAAATAAACGCAAAACATATCCACTTAAATTTACAATTGTTATAAAGTACAATGTGTCATGAAAAAACATTATCAGAATCAGTGTGATCTGTTGAAGCGTTCCAGTGTTATTACCACATAAAGTGACACTAGTCAGATTTAAAAAATGTGGCCTGTCATTAAGTGGTTAAGTGTTTGGAGAGAAGTTGTTGTGTAGGTGTTCTGTAAAGCCTGTGTGTTTATCTACTGGTCCCTGTTCCCATTTAGTTTATGCCTCCCTGTCTCTATCCTCCTTCCTATTGTTGGTTGACGCTTTTGTGTGATAGACGGTTTCTCTTATCCTTGTTTTGCCGTTTGTGTCTTGTCCACATTACGTGTGTGTCCTAGTCTTCAGGGGATGAGGGAGGAGACAGATCATCAATTAACAGGTGCATAGTGAGGTCAGAGACTCGAGCCTCTCTACCATCAAGAGTACCCCGGGACAGGGATAGTTAGGGTCCCAGTTTCAGGGACAGCTTGAGCTCCCCCTCCCCTACCTAAGACCTGTCCAGCATGATAGTGAGTCAGTGGCTATATGATGTGTGAGCGCGCACGCTATGCGCACCACTGTGTCCCCTTCATTCTGCACTCTAGAGCATGCGCACATCTGATATGGAGCGGGGGCTGTACAGCAAGGTCAGTGAGCATGCCCGGTGAGCAGATGGGAAGTGCGCACGTGTGGGATTTGCTAGGTGATTGCCGTGACATTGGGCCAGTAAAAGCAATCAATCGCAATACTGTGTAAAAAGTGCAACCACAATGACTGACACAAAAGGTATGTGAGGCAATTCCCTAATGATATAAAGTGGGTTTTTTAATACTTGAAGCTTTTCTTTGAGAAAACCATGTTAGTGATGCACATTACATCACTAACAACACACTAGGGGCAGTTTAATACACTGCTGAAAAAAATAAAAGGAGCACTAAAATCCCACATCCTAGATATCACTGAATGAAATATTTCAGCTGCAAATCTTTATTCATTACATAGTGGAATGTGTTGATAACAATTAGGGTATGTGTCCACGTTCAGGATTGCATCAGGATTTGGTCAGGATTTTCCATCAGTATTTGTAAGCCAAAACCAGGAGTGGGTGATAAATGCAGAAGTGGTGCATATGTTTCTATTATACTTTTCCTCTAATTGTTCCACTCCTGGTTTTGGCTTATAAATACTGATGAAAAATCCTGACCAAATCCTGATGCTATCCTGAACGTGGACACATACCCTAAAACATAAAACTGATCAACGTAAATCAAAATGAATATCCCATGGAGGTCTGGATTTGGAATGATGCTCTAAATCAAAGTGGAAAATCAAATTACAGGTTGGTCCAACTTCAGTGGAAATATCTCAAGACAAGGAAATGATGCTCAGTTGTGTGTGTGGCCTCCACGTGCCTGTATGACCTCCCTACAACGCCTAGGCCGAAAAAAGAGCACACAGAGCGCATGGTCTCTCTCCCGTTGGCGCATGTGTCCAGACCACGTTTTGCATAGGATTTCGGAATTATGCCCCGAAAGGACACAGAACGCAATGTGAAAGCTGCCTAGAAACTTCTGAAGTCCATATAGGTGTACTTCAGTAAGTAACCATAGAGACATGACAGTAAGATGTAAAAAGACTGAAATAGCAACTTTCGGCCAAGACTGTAGTGAAGGATCGCTTTCAATTCCATTCTGACCTCCATGTTCTGGAGGAGCTCCTCGGGGTGTAATGGGGAAGGGGCACTAATCCCCCACAGTCCTGCACACACCAGGCTGCCGTTGAGTCCCAGGGACTGTCATGTACGTCTCTGGGTGCAGAGCGGTTGGAGGAGGGAGACTGGCAGGGAAAAGTGCAGACAGTGGACGGGACTGAAGCGGGGCGGGGAGAAGGAGGGAAGAAGCTGCAGCCTGAAGAGTAGGAAGATGAGGAGAAGGAGTGTCAGCGGCACCGGAGGAGCGGGAAGCACGGAGCGCACCCCGGGGCTGTGAGCAGTCAGGACAGAAGACGCTGTGCTCGGAGCCTGCACTGCCGGGATCACCAGTGTCGGGCATTGCGCCTCCTCCCGGGACCGGCTGAGCCTTGCTTCTTCCTGACACCTCTGGCGATTTCCTGGGGGGATGATGGAGCACACATATCCTTCCTACAGCGGCCGGAGCCCAGTGTGGGAGGAGATGGTGGGTACTGGGGGCACGGAACGCCACAACTGCGGGGTGGCAGGGACTGGAGGAACTTCGTGTCCGCAGCGTGACTGCTGCACGGACCGGGGCAGGGTGTGGGCAGAGGGAACTGGCAGCCAGCTGGGGGCATCGTGTGCACGGCGGGCTGCCAGTCTAGCTGTGGGATATGGGGGCATCGTGTGCACGGCGGGCTGCCAGTCTAGTTGTGGGATATGGGGGCATCGTGTGCACGGCGGGCTGCCAGTCTAGCTGTGGCATATGGGGGCATCGTGTGCACGGCGGGCTGCCAGTCTAGTTGTGGGATATGGGGGCATCGTGGGCACGGGCGGGCTGCCAGTCTAGCTGTGGCATATGGGGGCATCGTGTGCACGGCGGGCTGCCAGTCTAGTTGTGGCATATGGGGGCATCGTGTGCACGGGCGGGCTGCCAGTCTAGCTGTGGCATATGGGGGCATCGTGTGCACGGCGGGCTGCCAGTCTAGCTGTGGCATATGGGGGCATCGTGTGCACGGCGGGCTGCCAGTCTAGTTGTGGGATATGGGGGCATCGTGGGCACGGGCGGGCTGCCAGTCTAGCTGTGGCATATGGGGGCATCGTGTGCACGGCGGGCTGCCAGTCTGGCTGTGGGATATGGGGGCATCGTGTGCACGGCGGGCTGCCAGTCTAACTGTGGCATATATGGCACTGGCCGATGTGCCACTTCCCATTTGTCCCAGCTGGTAGCGTGTACTGGCAGTGTTTGTAATGGGCTGGTTCACTACAGAGGTATATACTGACTTATACCTTGGTTATAATAGACTCTGAGGGTATGTGTCCACAGGCCGGATTACATCCGGATTAGCTGCGGATTGAGCGCTGCATACCGCCTCAGGGCTCATACTCGCATGAAATACGGCTGAGTCTCGCATGGTAACACCCGGCTCTGCCGCTGGCACTTGGGAGCGGAGCGTGCAGCTCTATGTATTGCTATGCAGCTGCACGCTCCGCTCTGGAGTGCCGGCGGCAGAGTCGGATGTTACCATGCGAGACTCGCACGTATTTCACGTTAGTGAGTATGAGCCCTCGGCGTTCAACCCGCAGCGGCCCTGCATTTCCGGACATGTGGCGCGTCTTTGTAGAACGCAGCATGTCTGTTTTCCCCACTGCGATGCTCCATTTCCCCAAGGTAAATAACACAGTCCTATGTATGGGGTGCGGAGATTCCGGATGTGTGCAATGAACACATCCGGAATCACCGCGCATAAAGAAGGGGGCGGCACTTTGGGCGGAGCGGGGTTTCCACTCCGTCCAAAGCGCCAACAATATGGCCCATGGAGACATACCCTTAGTGTTTATTGGTTCTTATGGACTAGTACTATATGCCAGGCAGTATCTAATTGTTCTTGTGGACTGGTACAGTACACTAGGCTGTATCCAATGGTTATAGTGGACTGTTACAGTATACCAGGCAGTATAGAATGGTCTGAGTGGACTGGTACAGTATGCCAGGTAGTGTCCAATAGTATTTTTTTCTCTGGATTGGTATCATTACACTGGTTCTCTCCTGGACCCCAGTTTTTGTGTCACATCCCGACCTCTCATGAAAACCTTTGGTTTATAATAAGACTTCTTAAAAGGTGCAAAACGCAAATTCTCAAATGTCTTGTCAGTGTAGTGCATGCATTTGAATCACTTCTAATTTTGAGGGAAAAAAAGTCTCCAAACCAACTGTATTATAGTGTCAGCGATTGTCATTTATGACATTGTCATTATAATGTGCCCAGGGGCTTTGGAAGCTTCATAGATAGGATACCAGGAGTAGAATAACCTCACAAACTCCAGGATGTGATCTCCCGCCGCTGCTGTCTGGTATGTCACAGATAGAATTTGGGTGGATTTTAATAAATAAGCATTTTGGCTACCAAAAATCTAGAGAATAACCAGTTTAAAACTTAAGGGTGACGATAGGCTTTGCTTTAAAATATGGTCACCATTGCGATGTTTTTTATTGGCTGTAAAATTTTCAGGGTTTAGGCCATGTTCACACTTGAGTCTTGTTTTTTACATCTAGGACAGGAGCTTCAACCCCCTATCAGATCTTTTATATGATGGTCCTGATGGCTCATGCTGGTTTACAATGGGGTCTGTTGGCTTCAGTTACTGACATACATGCGGTATTATTCTTTGTTTCGCGTCCGGTGGCATTTAGGAAAATGTAAATAGATCCTAAAGGGGTTTATTACCTGCGATGAAGAGCGAGCATTGCAGAACCATGCTAACTTCCAGTAAAACCTCGGTCTACATCATAAGATGATACAATTCTACATATAGTTTTGTATAAAGAAGTATATTTGTATAGGAGATCTATAATATTCAGTGTGTGTATCGATGCCCTAGATGTTATTTGGATTCCACATGGCAGTAGTGTAAATATTACTAATTGTATCATAAGTCTCACCATTATTCCCAGCTCATAGTTACAGTAGCTGCTGACTGGATGTGTCAGCATAGTAACTAATGTCATAAGGAGCTACCTACAAAGAACTCCTAATCCTGCACTTCTTATCCAAGAACTTGGCCATTCGCCACAATTTAAAAAACTCTTTGATAATATTAAATATATTACGTTCCTTTTCCCTCTTTTTTTATGTGGGTCGCAGCTATCATATTTGTGTACTGAGCACATTTTAACGCTAACACTAGGACAACCTACATGGCTGATCTTTTTTTTTTTTCCCCTGTACATTTAGCCTTCAGAGGTATATTCATACAACCACATATTTGGTACATGTTCTGTCCGTTGAAAGAATCCGACAGCACTTCGACTACTTTTATTCAATAGGGCTGTTCAGATGTATTGTTAAAAATTTCAGCCTGCACTACTCCCATCTGTATGTTGGATGAGATTTACCCAATTTCGGGTCTATGGGTGTGCAAAAATAAAATCAGACCCCGTACGGATCAGCAGTAACATTTTTACGGATATATTGCAATTATTAACATAGGAAACTATGTTTGGTCTTGTAAGTTTTATTCACTGCTGACGCATAGAAACAAATACCATAAATATTGGACATACAGATGAGAAGTCATCCATTTTTTCTGGATGATAATAGGACTATTTTACGCTCTTGTGGGCTTAGCCTAATAGTTATCTTTAGGGAATAACAATGCAGAGGACACTCCAGTCATCACTTGACCACTAGTCACATAGTCCCGAGAATAGAGAATGGGATGGAGTAAAAATGTCCCCCAGTTTATAATCCCGACTAGGATAATAACACAGTATTAGAACATTACCATAGATGTTCATATCTGCATTTATTTATTTTCGTCAATCGGAATGACTGTAATTTTATCTGATTAAAAATGTATCCCTGATGAACCCAATGTTCATTGGGCTAAAAACGTATCATATCAGATCATGATGGATTATAATGGATCTGTCCTAGCTGTCAGGTTGCGCGCAGGGCATTAGGTATTCCCAATAGATTTCCTCGCTGTATTTAATACCCACTCTAATTTGCTCTCTTTGTTATACATGTCTGGAGGATGTGTCTCACATGATCAATGTCACAATTCCAGTTAATACATGAAATTGCCATCTCCATAAGCTGCACCATCACACCAGAAGCTTCCTAGCTGTCACTGCATACAATACCCATGTACCACATATAACGATATCTACTCCATCCTTTAAGGATAGCATGACAGCAGTGGGTTAGTTATAGTCCAATGCCAGCTCATAACATGGCATGGATTGTGTCCCATTATTATTTTCTTTTTTCTTCAGTTTTCTAATATATTTGTATTAAAAAAAACAAAATCGATAAAGAATTATTTTTTAAAGAGAGCCTGTCATCAGGTAAAAAGTGGTTCTTTTTTGCTTTTATTTAGTTCCTGCAGCTACACCTGAGTAATTTTTATTCCAAACCACGACATGGTTCTAGAAATATGAGCTTTTTTGAGTGCTAATATTTATGGTCTGCCCCTCGGGGGCGTGGCTTGCAGGATTCCCTGGGGGCATGTTTTTAAGCTTCTGTGCATTATTACCCTATAAGCAACTCCCCCTTGTAAAAGACCGCACAAATTAGCACAAATGAAAACTCCCGTATCTCTGGAACCGTATGGCAGATTAAAAAAAAAAAAAAAAAAAAAAAATGCATAAAAAAAAATGACAGAATAATACATTAATAAAAATATACAGAAACAGGAATAAAATAAACTTCCCACTTTTGACCCAATGACAGGTCCGTTGTAAGGCGGATTGTTCACTTATAGTCAGCATATTGTTAAATGTATCTTGGGGACTGAAATGGTGCTGATTATTTATGCAGAACTGTACGTAGAATTCTGCAGCGGAAATAAGTAACAAGAGAATGAATGAAATTTAAGCAAATGTCATCCTAAGGGCTCGTTCAGAAGAGTATTATCCGAAATCGATACGGACAGCATACTGACCAATGTTATTGTGCTATATGTAGGATGAGACTCGCCTAGTCAAGCCAATAGGGGTGTAAAAAAAAAAAAAAAAATTCCATATGGCATCCGATTTTTAGGGCGGCGTCACACTCAGCGTATGAAAATACGGTCCGTTTTTTACTGCCGTAATACGCAGAAATGTTCCCAAAATAGTGATCCGTATGTCATCCGTAGGCAGGGTGTGGCAGCGTATTTTGCGCATGGCATCCTCCGTATGTAATACGTATGGCATCCGTACTGCGATATTTTCTCGCAGACTTGCAAAACCGACATCTAATGGATTTATGTGCTCAAATGTTCGTTAAAACATAGATTGATATATATATATATATATATATATATATCAATCACTTAGACACACATATATATATTATACTGTATATTTAATTCAGCGCAAGATATGTGAAAAGCCGGTAATTCAATTGCCGGCTTTTTCTTTCTCCTTCGCAAATCCGACATGATATGAGACATGGTTTACATACAGTAGACCATCTCATATCCCTTTTTTGCATATTCCACACTACTAATGTTAGTAGTGTGTATGTGCAAAATTTGGGCGCTGTAGCTTGTAAAATAAAGGGTTAAATCGTGGAAAAAAATTGGCGTGGGCTCCCGCGCAATTTTCTCCGCCAGAGTGGTAAAGCCAGTGACTGAGGGCAGATATTAATAGCCTAGAGAGGGTCCATGGTTATTGGCCCAGAAAAGTCACATCTTGAAGATGCGCCTATTCTGGCACTTGGCCACTCTCTTCCCACTCCCGTGTAGCAGTGGGATATGGGGTAATGAAGGGTTAATGTCACCTTGCTATTGTAAGGTGACATTAAGCCAGATTAATAATGGAGAGGCGTCAATTCTGACACCTATCAATTATTAATCCAATAGTACGAAATGGTTAATAAAACACACACATTATTTAATAGTATTTTAATGAAATAAAGACACAGGGTGTTGTACTATTTTATTATACAGGTAATCCACCTGAAGACCCTCGTCCTGTAAAAAAGGGAAAATAAAAAATCAGCAATATCCCATACCTTCCGTCGTTCTGTCAGTCCCACGATGTAAATCCATCTGAAGGGGTTAAATCATTTTACAGCCAGAAGCTGTGCTAATGCAGTCGCTCCTGTCTGTAAAATGTTGTGAATGAATGTAATGCAGGGGAATGTCCTGTAGTTACCTTGAGTCGCGGTGATGCGCCCTCTGCTGGATGTCCTCATATGAACTCGAGCCTGGGAAAAATTCCCACCGGCGGCACTAAATGGCCACCAATCGGCCACTTGATCGCCATTTAATAGCCATTTCATGTAGGCAGAGTGCACTTAAGATGTGGACTGATCGACTATAATAAATCATTCTGTGCATGTAGACTTCCATTATTCCCGTATAGGCCACGTTCAAACACGTACGTGGTCCTGGTGTCATCAGTGTCTTGAATCAGGCTGTCATCTGTGTATTTTTCACTGACCCATAGACTTGTAGTGGCGCTTTTCGTCCTTTATTTTTAAGTTATAATAGATATGTGCTGTGTATGTGAAAAACCCGGATGTAACACGTATGTGCAGCACAGATGTCTGAACGGGGCCTTAGTGTATGTTTCCATGGGCAGAAACGAGCAGCGCTTTAGACTCAGCACATGTCCGCTCCGTCCAAAGCGCTGCCGCATCCTATACATTGGACGGTGATATTGACTGAGGGTCTCCGCAAGATAAATTGACATGCTGCAGTCTGAAAAGATGCACCACATGTCCGTCTCCGCAGGGAAGCCGGAGGTGTCCCTGCACACATAGTGGAGATGGGATTTCACGAAATCCCCTCCACTATGCTGTAACGCTGCGGATGTACGCGGCATCCAACCCACAGCGTTTACTGACCGTGGAAACATATTCTTACACAGCATGATGCGCTGCTGAGAACAATGATCTTTTGTGCAGCTCAGATCATTCCACTTAACAGATGATGGTTTGGCTCATTTTTCGGGCAATTGGCAGTCTGTTTACATCAAACTTATTGTGTTCCTAGGCTCACTTGTTCACAATAATCTGGCAGTGTAAATTGACCTTTAGGCCGGGGTCACACTGGTGACTTAAACGGACGAGTGCAATGCGAAAAAAAAAAAAAAAAAAAAATCGCATTGCACTCGGACTAATGTTACACTGTGGGGCAGCTCCCAGCAGCCGATTTTTTTTTCCGGCCGTTTTCCTCTGTCCGAGACAATCACAGCATGCTGTGATTGTCACGGACACACGGCCGACCCTCAGGTCACTCACACCCATATAAGCTTATGGGTGCGAGTGAGACAGCGCACAACACTCGGATATCATCCGAGTGCTGTGCGCTAAACGCGGACCCCGGCAATGGAGGAGATGGAGAAATTAGTTTCTCCGCCTCCTCCGCAGCTGTGCTCCGATCCGCTCTGTGCGAGAGGCTTGGAGCACTGACGCATGACACTCGGCTCCTGCACGCAGCAGAGCAGGAGCCGAGGGTCATTAGCATATCGCATCTGATGCTCCCGCATCGGATGCAATACACTAGTGTGACGCCGGCCTTAGGCCGGCGTCACACTGGCGTTTTAAAGGGCCGAGTGCAATGCGATAAAAAAATCGAATTGCACTCGGACCAATGTTACAATATGGGGCAGATCCCAGCAGCCGACTTTTTGTCGGCCGTTTTCTTCAGTCCGAGACAATCGCAGCATGCTGCGATTGTCTCGTACCGAGGAAAACTCTGGGCTCACTCGCACCCATATAAGCCTATGGGTGCGAGTGAGACAGCGCACACCACTCAGATATCATCCGAGTGACGTGCGTTATAAGCGGACCCCAGCAATGGAGGAGATGGAGAAATTCATTTCTCCGCCTCCTCCGCAGCTGTTCTCCGATCCTCCCTGTGCGAGAGAATCGGAGCACAGACGCATGACACTCGGCTCCTGCTCTGCTGCGAGCAGGAGCCGAGCGTCATTAGCATATTGCATCTGATGCTCTCGCATCGGATGCAATACGCCGGCCTTACAGATACATTACACAATTGTTACTTAAAAAGGAGGTTGTCCCTTTTCAGGAAAGTTTTTCCTATAAGCTTTGTTAGCAGTAAAAAAAAACCAACAACTGTGTTTAGCTCACCCTCCCCGTGTTCACTGCTGCATCTCCGTCACTGCTCTTGGATCCTATAATTGCGTCAGCCAATCAGTGAGCTCATCTACTCTTGCCTTCTACACTCTGTGTCTGTAGACAATACCAGACATTGGGTGCAATGACTGAGATGCAACACTGGACCCGGGGAGTGCGAGTAAGGCAAAGTTTTGTTTTTTCTTTACTACTAATGGAACTCTCTTTTTGACAGGTTTACCTAAAGAACCCTTTAACTTCGGCATTGTATGTTGGCAATTCAGTTTGATTTTTAAAGGGAACCTGTCACCCCCCTCAGGCGTTTGTAACTAAAAATTCTTTTAGTTATGATGCCTGCACACGCTGAAATAATCACTTATAAAATGGGCCTCCTCTTACCCTGAATCCGCCAGGGAGGCGGGTCTTTCCTTCCTAATCAGACGCAGCACAGCAGTCACTCCGGGCGCCACCTCCTCTTGCTTCATTATCGTCCCCGGCGCCTGCGCATTAAGTTTTTTTTTTTCGGGCGTGCGCAGTTGCGCTGCCCTTTGTACTTACAGCGCAGGTGCCGGAGACGATAATGAAGCAAGAGGAGCCGGCGCCCGGAGTGACTGCTGTGCTGCGTCTGATTAGGACGGCAAGACCCGCCTCCCTGGCGGATTCAGGGTAAGAGGGGGCCCATTTTATAAGTGATTATTTCAGCATGTGCAGGCATCATACCTAAAAGAGCCACCTTGTCAGAATGCAGCATTTGCTCTTTTAGTTACAAAAGCCTGAGGGGGGTGACAGGTTCCCTTTAACCCCTTCGTGACATGCGCCGTACTAGTACGGCGCTGCCGGCACTGCATTAGTGCCAGCTGCAGTACTAGTACGGCGCATCGATCACCGCGGTCTCGCGCTGAGCGCCGCGGTGATCGGGTGCGGGTGTCAGCTGTATATGACAGCTGACACCCCGCAGCAATGCCCACGATCGGCGCTGTCGCCGATCGCGGGCATTTAACCCCTCTGATGCCGCTGTCAATAGTGACAGCGGCATAGAGGGGGATCGCGCAGGGACGGGGGCTCCCTGCGCTCTCCCACCGGAGCAGCGCGATGAGATCGCGCTACTCCGGTGACCTGGAAGGAGTCCCCGGATCCAAGATGGCCGCGGGACTCCTTCCGGGTCATAAGATGACCCTGCTTGCCGGCGTCTGCTGAGAATCCTCATAGCAGGCGCCGGCAAGCCTCTGTTACGTGCCTGTCACATCGGTGATCAGACCGAGTGCTGTGCACACGGTCTGATCACCGATCTGTGATGTCCCCTCCTGGGACAAAGTAAAAAAGTAAAAAAAAAATTTTTCCAAATGTGTAAAAAAAAAAAAAAAAAAAAAAATTCCTAAATAAAGAAAAAAAAAAAAAATATATTCCCATAAATACATTTCTTTATCTAAATAAAAAAAACACCACACAATAAAAGTACACATATTTAGTATCGCCGCGTCCGTAACAACCCCACCTATAAAACTATATCACTAGTTAACCCCTTCAGTGAACACCGTAAAAAAAAAAAAAAAAAAAACGAGGCAAAAAACAACGCTTTATTCTCATACCGCCAAACAAAAAGTGGAATAACACGCGATCAAAAAGACGGATATAAATAACCATGGTACCGCTGAAAACGTCATCTTGTCCCGCAAAAAAAAAGCCGCCATACAGCATCATCAGCAGAAAAATAAAAAAGTTATAGCTCTCAGAATAAAGCGATGCAAAAACAATTATTTTTTATATAAAATAGTTTTTATTGTGTAAAAGCGCCAAAACATAAAAAAATTATATAAATGAGTTATCGCTGTAATCGTACTGACCCGAAGAATAAAACTGCTTTATCCTTTTTACCAAACGCGGAACGGTATAAACGCACCCCCTAAAAGAATTTCAGGAATTGCTGGTTTTTGTTCATTCCGCCTCCCAAAAATCGGAATAAAAAGCGATCAAAAAATGTCATGTACCCGAAAATGGTACCAGCAAAAACGTCAACTCGTCCCGCAAAAAACAAGATCTCACATGACTCTGTGGACCAAAATATGGAAAAATTATAGCTCTCAAAATGTGGTGATGCAAAAACTATTGTTTGCAATAAAAAGCGTCTTTTAGTGTGTGACGGCTGCCAACCATAAAAATCCGCCCAAAAAACGCTATATAAGTAAATCAAATCCCCCTTCATCACCCCCTTAGTTAGGAAAAATAATAAAATTTTAAAAAATATATTTATTTCCATTTTCCCGTTAGGCTACTTTCACACTAGCGTCGGTACGGGGCCGTCGCGCTGCGTCGGCCCGACATACCGACGCATACTGTGCAAGCGCCGCACAACGGGGGCAGCGGATGCTGTTTTTCCACGCATCCGCTGCCCCATTGTGAGGTGCGGGGAGGTGGGGGCGGAGTTCCAGCCGCGCATGCGCGGTCGGAAATGGTGGACCGTCGGCACAAAAAAAGTTACATGTAACGTTTGTTGCTGCCGGCTGTCCGCCACAACACGACGCAACCGTCGCACGACGCTTGCGAAGTGTGTCAATACGTCGCTAATGTTAGTCTATGGGGAAAAAACGCATCCTGCAGATGACTTTGCAGGATGCGTTTTTTCGCCAAAACGACGCATTGCGACGTATGCAAAAAAACGCTAGTGTGAAAGTAGCGCTAGGGTTAGGACTAGGGTTAGGGTTGGGGTTAGGGTGTCAGTTAGAATTGGGGAGTTTTCACTGTTTAGGCACATCAGGGGCTCTCCAAACGCGACATGGCGTCCGATCTCAACGCGTTTGTTTGCGTTAAAAACGCATGCGTTTTTATAGAAAAAAAACACAACACACTGAAAAGTCACCCACCACCATCAAGGTGATAAAGGGATCCAAACCCTAACCCTACCCCTAAACTCATCCCTAACCGTTTAATGAACATTTTCTGACAGTCATAGTGCCACGTATTTCAGTGCCACGTATTTCAGTGCCACGTATTTCAGTGCCACGTATTTCAGTGCCACGTATTTCAGTGCCACGTATTTCAGTGCCACGATATTTCAGTGCCACGATATTTCAGTGCCACGATATTTCAGTGCCACGTATTTAAGTGCCACGGTATTTCAGTGAAATACGTGGCACTGAAATATCGTGGCATTTACGTGAAATACGTGGCACTTAAATACGTGGCACTTAAATACGTGGCACTTAAATACGTGGCACTTAAATACGTGGCACTTAAATACGTGGCACTTAAATACGTGGCACTTAAATATCGTGGCATGTACATGAAATACGTGACACTTATATACGTGGCACTTATATACGTGGCCACTGAAATATCGTGGCACTTATATACGTATATACGTATATAAACGTATTTCAGTGCCACGTATTTCAGTGCCACGTATTTCAGGTTAGGGGTAGGGGTAGGGTTAGGGGTAGGGTTAGGGTTTTTTGGTTTTTTCTTGTTTTCTTGTGTTTTTCTATAAAAACGCATGCGTCTAAAAAAACGCATGCGTTTTACCGCGATTACATGCGTTTTTTCACACATGCGTTTTTAAAAAAAACTCAAGTGTGAAACCAGCCTTATCCTTGGGAAAATAAAAACATGGGGGCTAAAATATAATTTTCGTGGAAAAAAATATATTTTTTATTTTCGCGGCTCTGCGTTATAAACTGTAGTGAAGCACTTGGGGGTTCAAAGTTCTCACAACACATCTAGATAAGTTCCGTGGGGGGTCTAGTTTCCAATATGGGGTCACTTGTGGGGGGTTTCTACTGTTTAGGTACATCAGGGGCTCTGCAAATGCAACATGACACCTGCAGACCAATCCATCTAAGTCTGCATTTCAAACGGCGCTCCTTCCCTTCCGAGCTCTGCCATGCGCCCAAACAGTGGTTCCCCCCCATATATGGGGTATCAGCGTACTCAGGACAAATTGCACAACAACTTTTGTTGTCCAATTTCTCCTGTTACCCTTGGGAAAATAAAAATGTGGGGGCTAAAATATAATTTTCGTGGAAAAAAAAAAAAATTTATTTTCATGGCTCTGCGTGATAAACTGTAGTGAAACACTTGTTGGTTCAAAGTTCTCACAACACATCTAGATAAGTTCCGTGGGGGGTCTAGTTTCCAATATGGGGTCACTTGTGGGGGGTTTCTACTGTTTATGTACATCAGGGGCTCTGCAAATGCAACATGACACCTGCAGACCAATCCATCTAAGTCTGCATTTCAAACGGCGCTCCTTCCCTTCCGAGCTCTGCCATGCGCCCAAACAGTGGTTCCCCCCCATATATGGGGTATCAGCGTACTCAGGACAAATTGCACAACAACTTTTGTTGTCCAATTTCTCCTGTTACCCTTGGGAAAATAAAAATGTGGGGGCTAAAATATAATTTTTGTGGAAAAAAAAATATTTTTTATTTTCACGGCTCTGCGTGTTAAACTGTAGTGAAACACTTGTTGGTTCAAAGTTCTCACAACACATCTAGATAAGTTCCGTGGGGGGTCTAGTTTCCAATATGGGGTCACTTGTGGGGGGTTTCTACTGTTTATGTACATCAGGGGCTCTGCAAATGCAACATGACACCTGCAGACCAATCCATCTAAGTCTGCATTTCAAACGGCGCTCCTTCCCTTCCGAGCTCTGCCGTGCGCCCAAACAGTGGTTCCCCCCAATGTATGGGGTATCAGCGTACTCAGGACAAATTGGACAATAACTTTTGTGGTCCAATTTATCCTGCTACCCTTGGGAAAATAAAAAATTTGGGGCAAAAATATCATTTTTTGTGAAAATTAATATTAATTTTTTTTTACGGCTCTACATTATAAACTTCTGTGAAGCACTTGGAGGTTCAAAGTGCTCACCACACATCTAGATTAGTTCCTTAGAGGGTCTACTTTCCAAAATGGTGTCACTTCTGGGGGTTTCCACTGTTTAGGCACGTCAGGGGCTCTCCAAACACGACATGGGTTCCGATCTCAATTCCAGCCAATTTTGCATTGAAAAGTCAAATGGCGCTCCTTCCCTTCCGAGCTCTGCCATGCGCCCAAACAGTGGTTTATCCCCATATATGAAGTATCAGCGTACTCAGGACAAATTGCACAACAACTTTTGGGGTCCAATTTATCCTGCTACCCTTGGGAAAATAAAAAATTTGGGGCAAAAAGATCATTTTTTGTGAAAATTAATATTAATTTTTTTTACGGCTCCACATTATAAACTTCTGTGAAGCACTTGGAGGTTCAAAGTGCTCACCACACATCTAGATTAGTTCCTTAGAGGGTCTACTTTCCAAAATGGTGTCACTTGTGGGGGTTTCCACTGTTTAGGCACGTCAGGGGCTCTCCAAACACGACATGGGTTCCGATCTCAATTCCAGCCAATTTTGCATTGAAAAGTCAAATGGCGCTCCTTCCCTTCCGAGCTCTGCCATGTGCCCAATCAATGGTTTACCCCAACATGTGGGGTATCGGCGTACTCAGGACAAATTGTACAACAACTTTTTTGGTCCAATTTCTCCTGTTACCCTTGGTAAAATAAAACAAATTGGATCTGAAGTAAAAATTTTGTGAAAAAAAATTTAAATGTTCAATTTTTTTTAAACATTCCAAAAATTCCTGTGAAGCACCTGAAGGGTTAATAAACTTTTTGAATGTGGTTTAGAGTACCTTGAGGGGTGCAGTTTTTAGAATGGTGTCACTTTTGGACATTTTCTGTCATATAGACCCCTCAAAGTCACTTCAAGTGTGAGGTGGTCCGTAAAAAAAATGGTTTTGCAAATTTTGTTGCAAAAATGAGAAATCGCTGGTCAACTTTTAACCCTTATAACTCCCTAACAAAAAAAAATTATGTTTCCAAAATTGTGCTGATGTAAAGCAGACATGTGGGAAATGTTGTTTATTAACTATATTATGTGATATAACTCTCTAATTTAAGGGCATAAAAACGAAAAATTTGAAAATTGCTAAATTTTCATAATTTTCGACAAATTTCTGTTTTTTTCACAAATAAATGCAAGTCATATCGAAGAAGTTTTACCACTATCATAAAGTACAATATGTCACGAGAAAACAATCTCAGAATCACCAGGATCCGTTGAAGCGTTTCAGAGTTATGACCTCATAAAGTGACAGTGGTCAGAATTGTAAAAATTGGCCGTGTCACTTAGGTGAAAACAGGCTTTGGGGTGAAGGGGTTAACCAAGTGACTCTGCTCAGCATTTGTTTGCTCTCCTGCTCCCAGGCAGCCCACCGCTGCTGACATGAACTGCGTATTCCCAGCATTTCAGTGACTTGTTATATGCTGGGGATGGATGCTGCGTACGTAGCTGCCACAACTAGAGCAGATCACTTTGTAATTTTGGTAGTGATGGAGCAGATCACTAGCTGTAGGGGAGTAAATCTAAGATGGGGCGAAGCTTGAGTTTTGCTCTTTTTGATAACGAGTCCCAGTGAACTGCTTACTGCTGGGGTCAGGTTGAAATCACAAGAGGGTCTCAGGACTGGTATAATCGCCATGTGATCTCTGTATTTGGCAGGATTAGCGAGCTGCTATGTAACTACAGAGCAGATGTAAAATCTTTAATGCAGTACAGATTAGGACTCAGATTTTTACATTAAATTTCAGGCCGAGATAATTTTGAAGAAGAAATAGGACTCCGAAGAAGATGGGGTGTGATGAGTGACCCACTGTCCCGTGCACGGTGTATAGTAAGGCTACGTCCAGGAATATTTGCAGAATTTTCCTGAGCAAATCCGGACTCCTTTCGCAGGAAATCCGCTTGTGTTTTTTTCTGCGTTATTGTGTTTTTTTGCGGATTTTTATTTTTTTTTTTCCCGGAGGTTCCCAATACAATAATATAGGGTTAATTTCACAGATTTTTCCGCTAAATTAATGAACATGCTGCGTTTTTTTCCGCAATGCTTTTTTTTTGTGGAAAAAAAAAAAACGCAGCATGGGCACAAAAATTGCGGAATGCATTAAAATGATGGGATGCTTAACTTAAGCGTTTTTTTAAGCGTTTTTTTCAGCAGAAAACTGCTGAAAAAACACGAAAAATCCAGAACATAGCCTAAATGTGAGAGTGATGCTTCACGTTTTGGAGCCACAGCAATAGTGGTTTTTAATAATTTCATATTGCCTTATTGTATATCAGACCACCAGAATGCTGCACAGAGAAACTTACAGACTAGATACTGATGTAATGCAAATATATATGGAATATTACCTCCCTCTCCCCATTGACAGTGCCATTAGTTCTAACTAATGACCCCCATACACAGACTGAAATCACCTGATTTCGACCATAATGAACAACTGATGGCTAGATCGGTAGAACAAACGGTGGTTAGTCTCATCCTATGGCTGATTGACGAACACTTATCAATCAAAAGATGGATTGGGCACACTGACTTTATCATAGGACAGAAAAAAAAAATAGTCTGAGATTTTTTTTCTCCTGATGTTGTATGACTATGCGTCTAAGTGGTAAACAACCATTGGACAGCATGTATTAGACCTGTGTATGCTAGTTTTAATATTTGTTTCATCTGTTGACCAGCAGGCATCTACTGTAATGTAATTGTGATGGCCTACTGTTCCAAATCCGGGCAGTGTAGATTGCAATGTTCCTTGCTATGTGTTTGCATATAGGGAGTATAGTTTCCTTATCTGAACATTAGTCATATTTCCCAGTCACTTTGATATAGACTAAATGGTCAGAAACCAAGATAGTAGAGCTGGTACTGTAGGCATCATGCACAAGATTACATGTATTTAGAATATGCCATCCATTGTGTACCATGGACCTTTGCTGTACTATGTGGTACATAATTTCTCTACGTATTATTATTACCGTATTATTATTATAGCGCCATTTATTCCATGGCACTTTGCATGTGATTAGATTGCATTAGAATGTATGAGATAACATTTATAAAAACTATATTAAAAAGTTAGAATATGTGCACACAACGTGATTTTTAGGCAGATTCCACCTGGATCCCACCTGCAAAAAGTGACACAAAACTACATTGCTGTACATGTTCAAGTAGCGTGTCCGCTCCGGGTGGCTTCCACTAGGAACACAGTCACCACTATAGTGGAAAGTATGACAAAAAAAGACAAATAAGCTACCAATAAAGCCTCTTCAGGAAAAGGACTGCTGGCTTTTTCCTAAAGCAGCGCCGCCTAGGAAATTCGATGGCTCTGTTGACCAAAATAAAAAAAAAATGTTTACCGTACATACCCATATCTGGTTATCCCTTCTGGTGGAGAATAGAATGGCTGCTGGAGGGACCATAGAGCCCCATAGGACCTCATGCTGGCATTCTGGGTTTCTGCACATGGTGTCGTGTACGTGAGCTCGGAGCTGGAATGACTGGTTGCATTATGATTTTTACTAGTCTTGAACAACATAAGAAAAGATATAAAGCATCATCTCCATGTCATTGCTTTCAGTAACATATTTTTTTCCGGTCATATAAATGAATTTCCTTGTAGCATGACTGACTTCTACAAACAGCATTAAATAAAGGTGTTGGCTGCACAAATAAATCATAGCGTACAAAGCAAACAGAGTGTAGTCAAGTGTGTCAGTGGGCTGCTTTCCACATTTTAGGATATTTGCATTTTATGGTATGATATATTCTTGGAAAGTGAATATATTAGAACCCTGTTCTAACACAAACAACATTGTATAATAAAGAAAATAGTAACCAAAGTGCAGTAATCATATTTATCAGTAGAGCCGACTGCATAGGGACATTACTCGTTAAGAAGTATAATTGTTTTGATTACTTCGATAAGAAAAAGACGTGGGGTGAAATTAATGAAGACCGGGGTTGTTAGGGCTCAAACCCATATAAAAAAACTGTCCGATGTCGGTCCTGAAAAGTGGGACAAGCATCATGCGATTTTCTTGCGAGTACAATGCGATTTTTATCACCTAGCATCCGAATGACATCCGATTTAAATGCAAATGCGATTTTAACATGAGCTTTTACTTAGAATAATTATCTGTCATTTACAGTCATGGCCAAAAGTATTGACACCCCTGCAATTCTGTCAGATAATACTCAGTTTCTTCCTGAAAATTATTGCAAACACAAATTCTTTGATATTATTATCTTCATTTACCGTATTTTCCGGCGTATAAGACGACTGGGCGTATAAGACGACCCCCCAACTTTTCCAGTTAAAATATAAAATCTTCTTAAAAGTCGGGGGTCTTCTTATACGCCGTATGTCGTCTTATAGGGCCGGTGACTAATGTGCCTTTTGGATGGGAGTTGTCCCGATGACGACGAGGGGGCGTCTCACAGGAAAGTGTGAGTGGACTATCCCCCATTACCTCATCGTAGCGCTGAAGCGTGGGGTCTCTGCTGGGAGCGGCGGCTCCTCTTTGTGCCGCGTGGGTGCTGTGGGGCGGCGGCTCCTCTTCTGCAGTGTGGGGCCTCTGTGCTGTGGGGCGGCGGCGGCGTATTTTCATGTGGTCAGTCGGGGCTCCTCCGGCATCTTCTTAAAGCCCGGAGGCCCCGCCGGCAGCTCCATTGCTACGATGCGGTGGCCTCTGGGAAAATGGCCGCTGCTCAGATTCAGATCTCGTCTCCCGAGATCTCGGGAGACGAGATCTGAATCTGAGCATGCGCCGCCCCCAGCGGCCATTTGGGAGGTGGAGCCGCATATTCATCCCTGTAATGAGCGGTACCACGTAACCGCTCGCACAGGACAAGCTGCCGGCGCTGATAGGAGGCATCGCGGGAGCTGGGTGAGTATTTTAATGCAAACGGGCGGGCGCACAGGGGGTGGGAGGCGGGAGGTGACCCCGAACTCTTATTTTTAACAAAAAAAAAAAAAACCTTGCTTTTTCATTCCTTCTCTCCAGCGAACTCTGCTGGGGAGAAGGAGTGAATGCCGGCTAATGCCGGCTTCAGCACCAAAAGCAGGGGACAGCGCTTAACTCTAGCGCTGTTTCTCCTGCGGCGGTACGTGCACACGGAGGAGAGTGCACACTGTTCTCCGTGTGCACGTGTGCGGGACGTTTTGCGGACCGTGCTGCCGGAGAAACGTGGACATGTCTCCGTGTTTTGCACACAGACACACGGTCCGCGAAAAATCACTGACATCTGCAGAGACACATTGAATTTAATGTGTCTACGTGTGTCAGTGTCTCCGGTACGTGAGGAAACTGTCACCACACGTACCGGAGCCACTGACGTGTGAAACCGGCCTTAGGCAGACAAAATCAGGAGTGGAGCAAAAAGGCAAAATATGATAGAAAGACATCACCGCTTCTGCATTCATCACCCGCTCCTGGTTTTAGCTTACAAATAGTATTATAAAATACTGACCAAATACTGAACAAACATGGCCTTAAAGGGAACCTTTCATGTCCCCAGACGCTATTATCCTGCAGATATGGGGTTAATCTGCAGGTTAGGGCACGCTCACACTAGCATATATCATCTGGTGATTCTTTCATGCAAGAGAATCATGCTATATGGAAATGACCCTTGGCTGTGAGCGTGAGCCGAGTGACATTTTACTGTCATCCGATTCTCTTGCATGCAGCAATCGGATCACAGGTGTGGAGAAGATGGAGAACTTAATTACTCCATTCTGTGAGTCGGCGTATATCGGACTGCACTTGGATGAAATCCGAGTGCAGTCTGATGTTTTGAATGCACCCTAAGGGTATGTTTCCACGGTCAGGAAACACTGCTTGTTTGACGCTGCGCAGAGCTGCAGCATCAAACAAGCAGCGTCCAGATGTTCCAGCATAGTGGAGGGGATTTTATGAAATCCCGTCTCCACTATGCGTGGAAACCCGCACGCGGCGGCCCTGCGACTCCGGACATGCTGCGCGTCTTTTCAGATCGCAGCATGTCCGTACACCTTGCGGGGACGCAGCGTCCCCGCAAGGCATATCACAGGGCCCTATGGGACAGAGCGATCATCCCGGATGTGAAGAGTTAACACATCCGGCATGATCGCGTCCCAGAAAGGGGGCGGGGCTTAGCGCCGAGCGGCTTCGCCGCTGCGGCGATACCGCCGGCCATCCTGAACGTGGAGACATAGCCTTATGATACCACAGATGCCAGGAGGAATAAAGTCCCATTTCTTCCCATTAGGCCGGAGACACACTGGTGCGAGAGACGGCCGAGTCTCGCTGGTTAAAAGCAAGCTGTGGCACCTGCATTCCGGAGCTGAGCGTGCAGCTCCATGTATTGCTATGGAGCCGCACGCTCCGCTCCGGAGTGCAGGTGCCACAGCTTGCTTTTAACCAGCGAGACTCGGCCGTCTCTCGCACCAGTGTGTCTCCGGCCTTAGCCGGGCTCTCAGTATGGGCGTGGGCAGTTTCAGAATGCTACTAACCTGCAGATTAACCCTATATCTGCAAGTTAATATGTGGACGTGAAAGGTTCCCTTTGATTCCCCCATATTACTAACTTGTCTCCACATGGTGCAGTTATGTTATGACATATTCCTGGCTATATTAATAGTTTTTAAGGTTCACACACACACACACACACACACACACACACACACACACACACACAATGGTGTACCTGCGTAGTTTTTGAAGCAGAAGATGCTTCAGGAAAATGCCTGCATTGTTTTCTGGAAGCATCATCTTTGTGATCTGTGTAGACGTTTCTTGTGGTAGCTATGGTCAGGTCATTTTTAGACTCATTAAGGCTTTCAAAGCCTGAAATGGTTAAAAGAAATTACGAAAAACGCCTGGAAAAGATGCTGTAACCACATACCATTCCGTTTTTTTTTCACCTATTTTGTAGTCATTTTTCCACTCCAGATGTTTGCGGCTGATTCATTATTTGCAATTTTTAAAGAAATACAACAAAATATTTGCACAAATGTACTTCACTTACCCCCTTGATTTTTTTTTTATTAGGTACTGAAAATTCTGCACAAAGGTTAGAGTTGAGCACAACATTTTTACGGCTCACATGACTTTGTTTCAAAAAGGTCCAAATAATGTAAAATGACAAAAAATAAAGGGTTTTTAATTGAACCTGTGTGCACCATTTTGAAGAATTTTTTCCTAAAAACAAAGAATGCCACGAAAAAAAACAGAACACAAATGATGAATTGGGATTATCTTTGCAAACAATTCAGCATTTCTTACTGCATTTTCCTGCCATTTTTTTCTAAAACATAGCATGCTTTAGGTGTAGCGTTTTTATTAATCCTTTTTATTGATTTTTTATAGGGCAAATGTTTGTGTGTAAAGCATAGACAAAAGAATAAACAAACTTAAAAATCATTGAGCTTTTTCCAAGCCAGATGCCATCAGATTTTACATTAAATGCACCCTGACAGCACGTTTTTCTATGTGGTAGAAGTGCTAAGTCTGTATAGGCTCTTTCCCTTTTTCCAGATTCTTTAACACACCCCTAATGCACTTCCAGAATAATTTGCATATGGCCTCTATCCTAGATTTCCCCATGACTGCCATATGTGATCTATTAAAAAGTGGTTTTAGGGGACAAGCCCCTACACAGCTATACCACTACTTCTACAGTGCTGCTCATCGTTATAGGCACCCCTTCTTTTTTTTCATAGACGGTACAATATCTTCAGAAATGAATGGAAATATACCAAAGTTATATCCTCAGGGTTTTTTAGTTTGTGGTCCAACGCAATACTAAAATAAAACATTATTTTTCAACTTACATGTTGCAATTTCAAAGAAGGAACAGAATAAACAGCATGTGCAGCAATAAAGGCCCTTCTAATTAATACTTGGCTGCACACCCTTTTGCAGTGATGACAGCGTACGAACGTTTCTTGTAGCCATCTATAAGCTTCTTGCTCTTCTCAGCTGGTATTTTCTCCCACTCTTCCTTTGCAGTTTGTTGGCAGATTTCAGCTCACCCCAAAGATTTTCAATGGGATTGAAGTCAGGACACATTGCTGGCCATTTTAAAACACTCCATTTTTTATTTTTCAATCATTCCTGTATAATTTTGGATGTGTGCTTTGGGTCATTGTCTTGCTGGAGAACCCATGATCATATATCCTCAAACCAAGTTTTCTTGCACTGGCTAGGAAAATTAGCTGTAAAATCTCTTGATAATTCTCTGATTTCATGATCCCTGTGGTATGGTCAAAGCCTCCCGTTCCAGACGCAGCAATTCAACCCCACAGCATTATGGATCCTCCACCATGCTTAACTGTTGGTAGGGTGTTCTTTTCCTTATAAGCTTCATTGTGCCATCTGTAAACAAACTGTTGCTTTGCAATACCAAAAAGCTCTATTTTTGTTTCATCTGTCCGCAGAACATTTTCCCAGAAGGTTTGTGGTTTGTCAAGGTATTCTTTGGCAAAGATCAGTGGTTCCTTTTAATGTTTTTTATTCAGTAATTGTTTCTTCCTTGGCCTTCGGCCATAGAGCTCTGCTTGGTTTAGTTTGCGGCGTATGGTACTTGTTGAAACTATGACCCCAGACTGTTCCAGGTTGGCCTTCAGTTCTTTGGATGTTTGACGTGTTTTTTCCACCATTCGCACCAACCTTCGAAGACATCTCTTGTCAATTTTCCTCTTTCCCCCACGTCCAGCGAGGTTCTTGACAATTCCATGTTTAGCAAACTTTTTAATAACAGTGTACACTGTTGAAACTGGGATACCAAGGTCTTTCGAGCTGGGCTTATACCCTTTTCATACCCTTTGGAAGTCTTGTGTTTGCTAGTAATAGCAGTTCTGATGTTCTCAGACAGCTCCTTTGTCTTCAGCATTGTGGCAAAGGAACAGGGTCTACCGTGTGGCTTTTTAAAACACTAGTCATCATTCATTGGCTAATTCATGTCACATGGGCACCGACAATTAATCACAGGTGATTCTCATTTGTGATTTTCCACAAGCGAGTCAAAATGTGTTTCCATACTAACTTAATGTAAAGGTGCCAATACCAGTGTCACAGCAAGTGTTAGGCTTTTCTATTTTCCCTCCCATTGTTTTTTGTATTTAGCACGAGTGCTATATACAAAAACTGTTTCACTTGATTCATTTTTTTCAAGAGCTATTACATATTATGTACTTAATCTTCATGGGTGCCAATAAAAAAACATGCTGACAGGTTCCCATTAATATCTATAGTACAGTATGAAATGCTATTTAGACAAATAATTTTTTATGAGTTATCTATTTTTTTTCAATAATATGGCTTTTTCTCTGGTGTTTTTCCTATTATCTTTATTTTTATAGGAAAAAACATTTTTTAGTGATGGGGTATGTGTACACAGCGTCATGTAAATGTCAGGGTTTCCCAGGCAAAGCTGCTTCAGCGATATGCTGGTGGACGTTTTCCCGAGGCGGTCCCACGCTGTACTGTTAAATATAGAGAGTGGGCGGCTTACCAGTGGAACCCATCTGAAGAATGAGCCCTGTAGCACCTAAAGAAGTGACGTGGGCTCAGCAGTGGCATTTTGACATTGCTGTGCACGGTGTTCATTTTATGGGGCGCCTTTGTGGTGCTTTTTCAAACGGATACTGGGCAGATTCGCTTAAAACCTCTCACCTGGGGCAGTGGATATGTCAATTTATGCAGAGTGAAACCTGCTGCAATTCCACAACAAAATCCGCGTAATTTGGTGCTGAATTCCCTGAGGAAATCCTGTATCGCTGATGAGTCCCATGGGCACATACCCCAATGGTGGTTTCACACTCCACGAAGTAGAGGTCTTTGATTTTCTATTTCCGATTCCTTATAAATTCTCTCCTGGCCACAAGCCTGGGTGGATTTAGGTTATAGACGGGTTTGGCTGCCACAATCCTCCTAGTGCTCCTCCTTGTACTAGTGGCTGCTGGCAGATAATGACAAGGTTTATTTGTCTCTTTTTAGGAGTTGCAGAATTGCCTGCGGCAAGTATAAGCCATCCGCCTAAATAGCGGAATAGTATTACGCTTCACCCTCCTATTGGGACTGACGTTTGGCATGCACCAGCCTGTCTCTGTAGGAAAGTTCGGCTGTAGTCTCCACTTGTTGAGCTCCTTCATTACGTGAAATCTTCACTGTTGTGAAATTCTTTAGTAAACCCGGTATGAATGAGACACTGCATTGATACTCAAACACAAGGGCTTTTATTACTCATATGCCACAATCTTTGTTTCCGCATGTGAGAGCATGCTTCCTGCAGTCTCCTTGGCTTATAGTAGGAGGCTTATATTGGGAATATAAAGTTTTTATTATTTAAAGGAAACCTGATGCTACCATCGCTAATAACGTCAGCAGGCATGGCGATTTTATCAGTGTATCTGTGCTATGTGACTAGGGTGTCGCAGTGTAGACCTTGCATCGTGTGGTCAGTATTGAGAATGAGGAGTTTGATGATTTCATGGGCTGCAGGTTTTCTCTCCGCATCCCTGCAGAGCAAGAACAATGGTTTCAAAAGAGCAGGGGTAACGACCAGCTCATGCGTATCATTGGGGGGACTCCTGGGACACGGGTGCTGCAACTGATAAAGAATAAATTTCACAAAAAAAGCAAAGCTGAAAGTTTTAACAGGCACAAACCTGAAATCAACCCCTCCGCGACCTTGGGTTTTTCCGTTTTTGAGTTTCCGTTTCTTGCTCACCTTCTTCCTACAGCCATAACTTTTTTATTTTTCCATCAATATAGCCATGCGAGGGCTTGCTTTTTTGTGGGATGAGTTGTATTTTTGAACGACACCATTGGTTTTGCCATATAGTGTACTGGGAAAGTGAAAAAAATTCAAAGTGCAATTCCACAATAGTTTTTTTGTTGTGCTATTTTTACCATGTTCGCTAAATGCTAAAAGTGACCTGCCATTATGATTCTCCAGGTCATTACAAGTTCGTAGATGCCACACATGTATCGGTTCTTCATTTTTTATTTAAGAAACTTGGGATTTTTTTTCAGCACTTAAATAAAAAAGTCACCATTTTCCAGGAACCAAAGCATCTCCACTTTTCGTGATCTGGGACTGGGGGAGAGCTTTTTTTTTTTTGAGCGCCAAGCTGACATTTTATTGATACCATTTTGGTGTATATACAATCTTTTGATCACCCATTATTGCATTTTAATGCAATGATGCGGCGACTAAAAAAAACTTAATTCTGGCGTTTTGATTTTTTTTTCTCGTTATGCCGTTTACTGATCAGATTAATTCTTTTTATATCTTGATAGAGCGGGTGATTCTGAACGCGTCGATACCAAATATATGTGTTTGATTTTTTTTGTTTATGGTTTTATTTTGAATAGGGCAAATAGGGAGTGATTTGAACTATTACACTTTATTTTTTTAAATATTTTTAAAAACTTGCTTCAATAGTCTCCATGGGAGACTAGGAGCTGCGATCGTCTGATCGCTTGTCTACACACAGCAGGGCTTCAGCCCTGCTCTACGTAGTTAAAATGATTACTTGCTATGAGTGCATACCGCTGGGCGGCGCTCATAGCTATCTGGCAATGACAACCACAGGAGTCTGCTACAGACCCCAGGTTGTCATGTCAACTCATCAGCGACCCGTCATTATTGACGTGCTTCCGGCGCGAGCATGTTAAATGGTGCTGTCAGTGATTGACAGTGGCATTTAACATGTTAACAGCTGCGGGTGGATCGTGATTCCACCCACGCCTGTTAGGGGCACATGTTAGCTGTTCAAATCAGCTGACATGGGCTGGATAAGTTGCAGGTTCATCACCGGTGCCTGCAGCAAACTGGGGGAGCCCACCTTAGATGTAACTACGTCTAAGGTGAGAAAGGGGTTAATTCCTTATTCTGCCTTCAGAGCTGACCATATAAAAATGTGACAGATCCCCTTTAAAGGCAAGCTATCATCTGAAAATTACCTGTTGTTTAAATAAGGGTTTTTTTTCCCAATGTTTTTTTTTCTCCCATAACACAGTCTACATTAAAGGGAGCCTGTCAGCAGGATTGTGCACAGTAACCTACAGACACTGTCAGGTCGGCAACGTTATAGTTATATACTTATAGTCTAAGTATATAACTATATACTTATGATTAAAATGATACCTGGGTTGATGAAATCCGTCTTGTGGTTGTTGTTTTCAGTTAAAGATATGCTCATGCCCCCGGGTGGCCTGTGGGGGGTCTATATGTGGTGTTCTGATTAGGTATTCATCTGTGTGGCTTATGACAGGTCACTGATCCCTCACTGACCTGCCCCCTATTTTATATATTATATACAGGTCCTTCTCAAAAAATTAGCATATAGTGTTAAATTTCATTATTTACCATAATGTAATGATTCCAATTAAACTTTCATATATTATAGATTCATTATCCACCAACTGAAATTTGTCAGGTCTTTTATTGTTTTAATACTGATGATTTTGGCATACAACTCCTGATAACCCAAAAAACCTGTCTCAATAAATTAGCATATTTCACCCGACCAATCAAATAAAAGTGTTTTTTAATACCAAACAAAAAAAACCATCAAATAATAATGTTCAGTTATGCACTCAATACTTGGTCGGGAATCCTTTGGCAGAAATGACTGCTTCAATGCGGCGTGGCATGGAGGCAATCAGCCTGTGACACTGCTGAGATGTTATGGAGGCCCAGGATGCTTCAATAGCGGCCTTAAGCTCATCCAGAGTGTTGGGTCTTGCGTCTCTCAACTTTCTCTTCACAATATCCCACAGATTCTCTATGGGGTTCAGGTCAGGAGAGTTGGCAGGCCAATTGAGCACAGTAATACCATGGTCAGTAAACCATTTACCAGTGGTTTTGGCACTGTGAGCAGGTGCCAGGTCGTGCTGAAAAATGAAATCTTCATCTCCATAAAGCATTTCAGCCGATGGAAGCATGAAGTGCTCCAAAATCTCCTGATAGCTAGCTGCATTGACCCTGCCCTTGATGAAACACAGTGGACCAACACCAGCAGCTGACATGGCACCCCACACCATCACTGACTGTGGGTACTTGACACTGGACTTCAGGCATTTTGGCATTTCCTTCTCCCCAGTCTTCCTCCAGTCTCTGGCACCTTGATTTCCGAATGACATGCAAAATTTGCTTTCATCAGAAAAAAGTACTTGGGACCACTTAGCAACAGTCCAGTGCTGCTTCTCTGTAGCCCAGGTCAGGCGCTTCTGCCGCTGTTTATGGTTCAAAAGTGGCTTTACCTGGGGAATGCGGCACCTGTAGCCCATTTCCTGCACACGCCTGTGCACGGTGGCTCTGGATGTTTCCACACCAGACTCAGTCCACTGCTTCCTCAGGTTCCCCAAGGTCTGGAATCGGTCCTTCTCCACAATCTTCCTCAGGGTCCGGTCACCTCTTCTCGTTGTACAGCGTTTTCTGCCACATTGTTTCCTTCCAACAGACTTACCATTGAGGTGCCTTGATACAGCACTCTGGGAACAGCCTATTTGTTGAGAAATTTCTTTCTGGGTCTTACCCTCTTGCTTGAGGGTGTCAATGATGGCCTTCTTGACATCTGTCAGGTCGCTAGTCTTATCCATGATGGGGGTTTTGAGTAATGAACCAGGCAGGGAGTTTTTAAAAGCCTCAGGTATCTTTTGCATGTGTTTAGAGTTAATTAGTTGATTCAGAAGATTAGGGTAATAGGTCGTTTAGAGAACCTTTTCTTGATATGCTAATTTATTGAGACAGGTTTTTTGGGTTATCAGGAGTTGTATGCCAAAATCATCAGTATTAAAACAATAAAAGACCTGACAAATTTCAGTTGGTGGATAATGAATCTATAATATATGAAAGTTTAATTGTAATCATTACATTATGGTAAATAATGAAATTTAACACTATATGCTAATTTTTTGAGAAGGACCTGTATATGTTTTCCCGAACATTTGAGCACATACGGTAAATCCATTAGATGGCGGTTTTGCAAGCTTGCGAGAAAATCTTGGCATACGGATGCCATACGGATCATTTGATGAGAGGAAATCGCATCCTCGCACTGCACACGGATCACTGTTTTTGAAACATTTGTGCGATTCTCGGCCGTGAAAAACGGACCTTTTTTTATACGTTAAGTGTGTCCCCGGCCTTAGGGCTCATTTCCACATGCGAGGCACACGTCCGTATCTCGCATGTGGAGACCAAGCTCTGGCGCCGGCACTTTGGAGCGGAGCTGTGCAGCTCCCTGTGTTCTTATGCGGCCGCACGCTCCGCTCTGGAGTGCCGGCTCCACAGCTTGGTTTCCACATGCGAGATACGGACGTGTGCCTCGCATGTGGAAATGAGCCCTTAGGCCGGTGTCACACGTGAGTGCAATGCGAGAAACTCGCACTTCAAGACGGCGGTTTGGAGCTGCATAGAAATCCATGGAGCCGCACGCTCCGGTCCGAGTGCCAGCACCAGTGCCGGGTATTTGAGTTTCTCGCATTGCACTGACAAGTGTGACCCCGGCCTTAGGTTAAATTCACACAATGAAATTTGTGAGGTCTTGAAGTTGCAGCTGAGTAACAGGAAGGATCCACAGCACGGCCGCCTTGAAACACGACCTACCAAAAAGAGACAAAACCCACAGCTTTTAGCAAACTAAAATGTAAAAAATACAAATGGTGCAGATCGCCCTCCTCTCGTTTCCCAATTCATATGTGATTTAAAAAAAAAAAAAAAAAAACCGCGTATTTGTGGTCTCATCGTTTGTAAAAGTCAATAATATGGAAAGATAAAATATAATTAAACCACAGCGATAAATTGCGTAATGAAGAGAAGGCGCGAGGCCAGAATTGCCGCTGTGTGGGCCCAAAAAAACAATAAAATAATGAAGAGTTGATCCCAAAGTGTTCTCACTAAGGACACCAAACCAAGTCCTCTCTCTATCCCGCACCGACGGCCGGAGCTCAGGAAACACCGACACTAATTACAGGCAGGAGATTTTTTTTAGCGCAGAAGTTTTTTAATCACTAAACGACTAAATCGCAGTTTGGTGCCGCTGTAATCGCACTGTCCGGTCACTTATTACACCACGGATGATGTGACAGCCCCAGTACACCGGCACAGGCACAGTTCTCCCGGTGTCAGCCCCATATGTCACATGTGGACACCCGGTGTGAACGGAACAATAAAAACAAGTATGACTCCATGCAGGAACAAACTATGAGCGGTGCTGCAGAGGTTAACCGCTGTGCTCCAGTGTACGGTGCCCCCTGCCCTCCGGGGACGGGAGCACAGCGTCCTGCCTACGCACTGTGGTGTGAGGCGCCCCGCTCTGTAGACACTATACTGGGAGTGCGGCCGCGGAGAGGCTGAGGGGACACTTGTAGATCGGTGTAAGAGGCGGGGCTGAATGGGCGGGGCTCTGTGGCCGGGCGTGAGCAGGGAGGGGCGGGGATTGTGCTGTTGGGTGTGAGCGGTGGGCGGGGTCGGCACAGAGGGGCGGGGCAGGGTGGTCGGCAGTGGTACTACGGGGAGTAGTAAGAGGGGGCGGTGTCGGTGGAAGATGGCGGCCAGGCGCGCCACTGTGCCCGGCACCTCCACTGTGCCCCCAGCCGGTAGCAGAGGAGTGGGCGTCCTGGCTGACTCGGATTGGTTTGTGTTTCCCCGGCAGGAGTGTGACAAGATGTCCGGGAGCGGCATGATGAGGGATCCTCCAGCCGGGACAACTTCAGGGACTGCAGCGGGAGACGAGTCCTCTGACAGCGAGGGCGAACATGAAGGACCCCAGAAACTCATCCGCAAAGTGTCCACCTCCGGGCAGATCCGCAGCAAGGTGAGATGTGTGTTGTGTCTTCTCCGTGCAGGGAGCGCACACTGCCGGCAGCGGATGGCAGCAGCCTGTCAGCTGTGCTGCCCAGAAACCGAGCTGCTGCTGCCGATCTGTGCTGTCATCAGGTGCTGGACCAGACTGTCAGGTGCTGGGCTGGGACACTCAGGACCACGCTGTCATTATGTGGTGGCACACTGTGCGCTGACCCGAGGGACCATGCTGTCATTATGTGCTGGTTGGACACTGTGCACTGCCACTCAGGACCACGCTGTCATTATGTGGTGGCACACTGTGCGCTGACCCGAGGGACCACGCTGTCGTTATTTGCTTGTGGGACACTGTGCGCTAACACTCGGGACTATGCTGTCATTTGTGTGATAGTAGGACACTGTGCGCTGACAATCAAGGACAGTTCGCTGACCCTAGGGACCACGGTATAATTATGTGCTGGTGGGACACGGTGCGCTGCCACTCAGGACCACGCTGTCATTATGTGGTGGGACTCAGTACGCTGACCATAGGGACCATGCTGTCGTTATGTTCTGGTGGGACACTGTGCACAGACACTCGGGACCACACTGCCATTATGTAATAGTGGGACACTGCGCTGTCACTCAGGACCACGTTGTTGTTATGTGCTGGTGGGACACTGTGCACTGACACTCCGGACCACGCTGTCATTATGTGGTGAGACACTGTGCGCTGACCATAGGGACTATGCTGTCGTTATGTGCTGGTGGGACACTGTGCGCTGACACTCGGGACCACACTGTCATTATATGGTAGTTGGACACTGTGCTGACATTCGGGACCACGCTATTATGTGCTGGTGGGACACTGCACTGACACTTGGGACCACACTGTCATTATGTGGTGATTGGACACTGTGCGCTGACACTTGGTACCACGCTGTCGTTATGTGGTGATTGGACACTGTGCGCTGACACTTGGTACCACGCTGTCGTTATGTGCTGGTGGGACACTGTGCACTGACACTTGGGACCATGCTGTCATTATGTGGTGTAAGATTGCACTTACTAAGTGTATTAGGGGACACTCGCTTGGCACGGGATTAACATAGTCAAGCACGATTTTTCCAAACAAAACAGTCCAAACGGTTTATTTTTGTGTCATAAACCGGGTTATGCACGGTTCATATTATACACATCATATACGGCTTTGTCTCACAGACACTAAACATGCTGGACCTCTCACTTCATCCAGTTACCATGGGTGTCCTTACGCCGAACACTTCACCAAATGTCCCTAGTCATATAGCGCACACGACATTGGGTCACGGTCTCTAAACACGCTGAACCTCACTCCGTTCAGTTACCGTGGGAGACCACAAAGTTCATAGACTATCACAAGCACCAACAGTCAATGGTACCTTATGGGAGCTCCTGCTCCACCTGCTGAATCCTCGTCAGTCCTCTCTCCTGGGGAAACTGCCTTTACGTGGTTCCCCAACTTGCCTGGCCGGCACACATCAGTCAGTCCAGAGCCACCGAAGGACGGTAGCTTCCCCAACACAGACCATCCAGAACTATAGTCTTACTGTGTGCTATTCAGGACGTCCATCCCACATGGGACCGTCCAACACACTGGCATGTGCTCATCAGGATTCCTACTCCCATGAGATCCAACACAGGTTGTGCTCTTCAGGAAGCCTACTCCCAGGTCTTCCAACACAGGTTGCTCAGTGTGCTATTCAGGACGTCCCTCCCACATGGGACCGTCCAACACACAGGCATGTGATCTGTCATCTGTCCAACATCCCAGGCCACCAGGTCCAAAGCCCCACCATGTGCTGTTCAGGAATCCTACTCCCAGGACTTCCAACACATAGGCTCTCCAGGACCTTCCAGCATAGACCATTCAGGTCCACACTCAGCGAACCACACAGGAACATGTGACCCACACCCTGGTCACATTATATACCTTTAACCACTCCCATGGGTGGGAGTGTGTGGGTGTGGCTAGTTCGACCCACCCATCTCTCATAACTAGCCTAGTAATCTATGAAGTAGTCTCTCTTCATAACTATACAAACTCTTGAGGGTCTACAGGTCCCAGAACAACAACATTGCATCAGACTTACCACGCAGACTCCCTCTGTGACACATATCGGCCACTCACAATTCTGCCAGTCACTGTTTCACCACCATTATAACAACTGATATGCCTCCATGCATATCCCAAGGAGCACACACAGAGCCCCCTAGCTGCCACAGGGGTCACTGCATCACAGTGGTGATTGGACACTGTGCGCTGACACTCGGCACCACGCTGTCATTTTGTTCTGATGGGACACTGAGTGCTGACATTCGGGACTATGCTGTCGTTATGTGCTGGTGGGACACTGTGCGCTGACACTCGGGACCACACTGTCATTATGTGGTAGTTGGACACTGCGCTGACACTCGGGACCACGCTGTCATTATGTGGTAGTGAGACACTGTGCTGACACTCAGGACCATGCTGTCGTTATGTGCTGGTGGGACACTGTGCGCTGACACTCGTGACCACGCGGTCGTTATGTGGTAGTGGGACACTGCACTGCCACTCAGGACCATGCTGTCATTATGTGGTGAGACACTGTGCGCTGACACTCGGGACCACGCTGTCATTATGTTCTGGTGGGACACTGTGCTGACATTCGTGACCATGCTGTCGTTATGTGCTGGTGGGACACTGTGTGCTGACACTCGGTACCTCACTGTCATTATATGGTGAGACACTGTGCGCTGACCATAGGGACCATGCTGTCTTTATGTGCTGGTGGGACACTGTGTGCTGACCATAGGGACCATGCTGTCTTTATGTGCTGGTGGGACACTATGCACTGACACTCGGGACCACACTGTCATTATATGGTGAGACACTGTGCGCTGACCATAGGGACCATGCTGTCTTTATGTGCTGGTGGGACACTGTGTGCTGACACTCGGTACCTCACTGTCATTAATATGTTCTTTTCATACATGCTTTGTTGGGAGGTCTTCTTTAGAGCTGCCCCTGCAGTGTGGCGCACACCTGTTTGCCTCTGTTTACAGTGGTGCCAGGACCTCACTGCTCTTTGGTGCGGTATACCCATGTGCCCTGTGCTGTGATCCTGAGTCTGAGTTGCCTCCTTGTATGGTGATAAATGTTCTGCACATGGTATTGTGTGGCGAGCCTGCGGCGTCCGGGGTATTTTGTGGCGAGCCTGCGGCAGCCGGGGTATTATGTGGCGAGCCTGCAGCGGCCGGCATAGTGTGTGGCGAGCCTGCGGCGGCTGGGGTATTATGTGGTGAGCCTGCGGTGGCCGGGGTGTTGTGTGGCGAGCCTGCGGTGGCCGGGGTGTTGTGTGGCGAGCCTGCGGTGGCCGGGATGTTGTGTGGCGAGCCTGCGGTGGCCGGGGTGTTGTGTGGCGAGCCTGCGGCGGCCAGAGTATTGTGTGGCGAGCCTGCGGCGGCCAGGGTATTGTGTGGCGAGCCTGCAGCGGCCGGCGTAGTGTGTGGCGAACCTGCGGCGCCTGGGGTATTATGTGGCGAGCCTACGGTGGCCGGGGTGTTGTGTGGCGAGCCTGTGGCGGCCGGGGTATTGTGTGACGAGCCTGCAGCGGCTGGCGTAGTGTGTGGCGGCTGGGGTATTGTGTGGCGAGCCTGCGGCGGCCGAGGTATTGTGTGACGAGCCTGCGGCGGCTGGCGTAGTGTGTGGCGAGCCTGCGGCGGCCGGGGTATTGTGTGGCGAGCCTGCGACGGCCGGGGTATTGTGTGGCGAACCTGCGGCGGCCGGCGTTTTGTGCTTGCTGTGTAGTGCCATGTAGGCACAGAGGGTAAGCCTGCCATGTAGCTGGTCTTCTGGTCCAGGAGCCTGCACAGTAATGTGCCCTAAGCAGACGTGGTTACATAATGTGAGTGACGCTTTCCACGCTCGGAGAAGTTGCCTGTCTCCGGCTCTGATACGCTGAGCGGATTACACACGATGCAGGCTGTCACCCGGCTCGGTGCCCTTTTAAGCTCCGCACAGCTTCCAGGGTTACAAGAATTAATATAAGCTCGGGTAGCAGTGTGGATCCAGGAGAAAATCCAATTCACAACTGGACACGAAAATATTTTTCTCTTGTTTGTAGGCAAATGGTTATTTTGTTACTTTCTTCCTTCTAGTGCTGTAGAGTCGTCAGCCCAGAGCGACTGTGCAGACTAAGCACACGGCCGTGTGGGGATATGGCCCCTATAAAATCACACGGTTGGGGTGCAGGCACACACCACTGTACAGTGTCCAAGGGCTTTCCTATATATTATATCTAATTATTTTTTATCGGACAGCACTCGGACCCATAGAGTAATAGATCCATTCACACATCTGTGAAAATCATGAGAACCATTTAACTCTGAGCACGTTCTCCCCAGGTCTGATGTGGAGGACTAGAATAGGACGTACTCAGTGCGTCTCTGTGCCGTCCAATAAAAAATCAGGCAGCGCACCGACAATCACACGGGTTGTGCCTGCAGCCGTATTGTTCTGGCCGCTGTGTGTGTTCTGTAGAAACTGAAGTTTAATCAAGTATGCTAATTAACATGCCGAGTGCTCGTGTGCTATGGCCAAGATGCTCCGTGCATCCGTTCTGCCCCCTGCAGGCTCCGCAGCTCGGGCCAGCCGGGGTATGCAGATCAGAGCCGTGGGTCACACTGGGGTGCACGGAGCACCCTCACTAGCGTATTTAATTAAAGTTCAATTTATACAGAAAGGCGACAGTGACCAGAAGACTAAAGGTGCAATTTGTATAGGGGCTGTGTGTAGCTTAGACTGGACACTGTAATCTTGTGACAGGTCCTCTTTAAAGGGATTTCAAAAGACAGTGTTTGCTCTTACTTTTTCCACTTTTCCTATGAGTATTCCAATAATTCACATTATATGGCACCATGACATTAACAACACTTCCTTTAAGGCCTATGATTTTTGCGGTTGGACCTCCATAGATTGGGCCTAGTTTCCAGTACATCCCATGGAAGGGACAGGTCAACCCCTTAATCTCTGCCATGTTCCTCAGAGTGTTTCTGAATAATTTATGCTTTGTAGCCGAGTACATTAGTCCAGTCAAAGGGCCACAAGCAATGCTCCCCATCAAAGGGGTTCTTGGTGTACAACAAGGTCTACAGTAGGTAGTTGGCGCGTGTGTAAGATCCCCATGAATGCCAGGACCTAAAGTCTCTCAGCAGTGTTATCCAGGTCATCACACTACCTTCTGGTGTTTTTGGGAGAGAAGGTCCATGAGGACTGGGCTCCAGCACCAATGAAAACATGTTAAAACATAACTTTTACTGTTCTACTAAAAACATGACGAGAAAAAAAACAAAAAGAGAAAAAAGATAAATGATCCATAAGCTTGTACCTTTCAGGTGAGCATCCCTTACTCATAGCTGTTCAACAGGGTTGGTCACCTGAAAGGTGTAAGTCTATGGATTCGTAATCTTTTTTTTTTTTTTTTTTTTTTTATCTTTTTTCTTATCTCACCATATTTTTTAATAGCACAAAGTTATGATGTAACATTTCTTCATTGGTGCTGGAACCCAGTCTTCATGGCTCCTTCTTCCATTTGTGACCTGACCACAGTCGGTCCGAACAAGGTCCACCAGGGTTTCTATGTTAATTCAAGTGGTTTTCTCACTGAGTTGCCCTCTCTGGAAGCTGAGCTGATTACTGGCTTTTCTTCTGCCATACATGTGGTTTTTTTTTTTTGCCATGCAAGTGGAACGCAAATCCAGCTGACAATATGCTGAAAAAGAGACCTCCTTCCATTGCTCCAGAATCCAGTTATGATGCTGTCCATT